>NC_056732.1:1599615601-1599915601 GCF_019279795.1 Protopterus annectens
TGGTTGTAATTGATGGTTGCATGTGTGTTTGTTTCTCTGTGTGTTTGTGTGGGGAAGGATAAAAATGATGAGGCCAGTTGTTATTATATTTATTTTATTACAATCTGATATCTAAGATGTAAGCAGTTATTAAAGTTGGCTTTAATGACTAAACCAGGGGATATTTGTGTATGAAAATGACTGACACTGTTGTCATTTGTTCAAGTTAAGCAGTCATGATTCTTGCTTTGCAGAAGTAGTGTGAATTTGTGTAGAGCCAGCTGAGATACTTTACTGTGGCTATTTTTTTAACACATTCTGAGGTGTTCACAGTCAAAGTGCCTGTAATTGATGAATATAGGGGATTATATGCAATGAAAACGATAGCATGTATGTGGATCAGGTGCATCCAAAATAGCAATTTAGTTTTTTCCTTTCCATCACAGACAGGCATCATCATTGTACTCAATAAATGGCTAGCTGTGGTGGTCTGGGCAAGACTTGATTGATTATTGGCACAGTGGCGCAGTGAATAGTGTTGCCATTTAACAGTGTTTGGTTCTCTGGTTGAATCTTTGTGCTTCTTCTGTGTGGAATCTGCATGTATTCCCTTTCTCCTTGTCGGTTTTGTCTATGTGCTTTGTTCTTTCTTGTCAGACCGTTAGCTGTATAATACTTGTCCATTTCTGCATTTATTTTCATTAGAGTCTAACAACAGAGGGCTACAGAGAAGGTAACTGTCCATTTTTGCTTTTGCTTTCATTCCAGTCTAACAATAGAGAGATACATAGAAAGTAACTATCTTTTGTGGAAGGGTAGGAAGGCAGCTGCTATTCCCATATAAGATTTATATATTCTCGCAGGTATTTGTCGCTTTAGTTTACTGGGCAACTACTATTTGTAAGCTTAGGACATTCAAGTTTAGACACAACTTACATTTCCTTGAAAGCTAAAATAAGATTGAATTTTTTTCTTTTCTTATTTTATAGGTTATCATTAGATCAAAAGGTTGTAAAGAAAACTCTAAGATGTACTTCAGAGCATTTAGAACCGTGGATTTCTGGGGATCTAATGATCCCTAGAACCCCCTCCCCCCGACTATTTCATTTACTTTCTCAAAACTTATGACAGTAGATTCTGGACAGTTAGGTTGTATTACAACAATAGGGGGAGATAAAAAACAAATCAAACTGTAAAAAACAAGAAAGAAGTAATATATCTGGGTGGTGTGGCATCAAGATGAGACGAAAATAGTGGCAGGGCATTGGGAGTTGCTGGGGGAACTAATGTGCCTATTTAGTCCTTTGTATAGGATTTCATTTCACCTAAGGCTGGCCTTGTTGATTGCAGTCCGATATCTGTGAAGTATATAGTCAGCAAAGTGGCTATAATGAGGGAGTATATACCGAGACAGACTGTGGATGAAATTAAATGACCCCATCTGTTTTTTGATCACAGGTTATGGTCATAGACCTGCAATAATAGAGCAATATCCCATTCCAATTATCTTTACCCATTCAATTATATCTTGCAGCTCCCCATGCTTTGAAGTAAGTTCCCAGCTGCCTGTGTCTATCACACCCATCAACGAGTTTTCATTCTAAAACCTAGCATACCAGGTGTTTGCCTCCCCCTTCTCAGATGTAAGTAATACACAGTTCACAATGTGTTTATCCTGCACAATATTTACAAGTACTCACTTCTTTACTAGATAGCCAGCCTTCCATGACCTGTAATACTGAGATCTCACTTGCTGTGTTTATTGATTTTTCATAAATAGCTCAGTTTTAGTAATTTCCTCTCATTTGCCACAGTACAAGTGTAAACATTTCAGTATTTTACTTGCCTAGAGAAGCTCAGCTAACCTCACACCTGTGTGTGTGTGTGTGTGTGTGTGTGTGTGTGTGTGTGTGTGTGTGTGTGTGTGTGTGTGTGTGGTGTGGAAGAACAACATGCTGGTTTCAACATTGACTCTAGTTGATAGCCACTGTTGATATGACACCCTGAAAACATGTGCAAAAATGTGAGGTAGAGAGTTGTGGATGGATGTATACAATAAAGAAACACATATTATTAAAAAAGTAGAGACATGCAAAGATATACAGTAGATGGGTTTCTAGGGAAATGCAAAAATAAATAAATTAGATAAAAAAAGAAAGAAATGGAACTAGTATAGTAAGTAAAAGGATAAGTGATAGGTAGGAGGGGATGTAATACAGACATTTAGGAACATGATACACAGCTATAAATAGGATGGAAGATCTGGATAGGTAAAGAAGGTGCACCTAAGTGTGTATGAATTTGAGAGTGGTGGTTATGGAGACAACTGGGTAACCATTTGATATGAAAATAATAAAAAATACTAAACCAACACAGCTAGGCACAACACAATTTATTTTAAATAACAAGTGGAACTAAAAGAAGTAAGCGGTTTTGAGATGATCACATCGCTTCATCAGACTGACTGCTTACAAAAAACACATTCAATTTAAAATAAAAGACAGCCAATCAGCTTTTTATTATTTTCATGCTTAGTTTGTTTACTAGAACCACACCTTTATCCTGGTCTTGACTGCTACAGTTGCTGCTAACCATTTGATATGTTAGCACCCGTTAGACTAAGCCTCGATAGACTAAGACTGAATGGCTGGAAAAAAAAGGCTTACATATATTAAGTCTGAACTTGCCATTTACCAGAATATTCCCTTTTCCCCAAGATATGGCAATATTAAAGTTGGTATATATAAGTTCAGAGGGCGTAGTGGGCTTCTTCCCTTGTAAAAAATAAATTTAAATGGGAAGAATGATGTTCATTATTTGCTCTTCTCAAAGATTTTTAATCTTTTTTTTTTGTTTGTTGGCACTTGGCATTTTGAGTACTGATGTTTCAATAGATAGCAAGACAATCGGGTAAATAGTATTTACCTTGAGGGAAAGAGACTGGGAACAGGGTCAAAACCCTAGGGAAAAGCCGAAAGAAGACAAAGAAGAAATATGTTATCAGTTGTGTTTAGCTGGTTGAAAATTAGAAGGTTCATAGGTTCATAGGATGTTACTACGCTACTGACCTGAGGGACTTTACAAGCCTAGCCATTAAATCCCAGTATAATACTAGATGAAAAGATATCATCTATGCAAGGACTGGTTATGTAACTCCAACCACTGAATTATTTGTAATGCTAGGAAGATTTTCTAAGAATGTTACTATTTTGTTACAAGTTTATTCTAGCTTTGTGTGTGATATTTGGAAGTATTGATTAGGACTGATGAATATAGTAAGGTTGGTAGAAGCAGTGTTTGGGCTGTATATAGGTTCATAGGGTCATAGGTTGGTACTAGGCTATTGGCCCTAAGGCCTATACAAGCCTAGCCATAACAATTCCCTGGCTATTTCTTCCCACAATATTTACTTCCTGGACCCCTGTCTAGCAAGGCGACTGATGTGATCCCTGGGGTGAATTTTCTATCTCCCATCCAATCGTCAAGGTTCCTTTTGAAGAGGGCCAAAGAGGCACTCTGCTTGACATGTATGGCAGTCTATTCCAGAGTCTGTCCATTTCTGAAAAGTAGAATTCAGACTTGTAGAGCATACCTAAATTTTTGTGCTAAAGCATTTTCTTTCCAAATAAATAGGTAAACAACACAGAACATGAATAAGGAACTGGAAATAAAACATTCAAATAAAACCTCACAAAGACTTCCACTCACCAGGTAACCGTAGTGTTGACTCTAAACACAAATTAATGCCATGTGGCTGTTATCTTGTGCAGAAGTATTTGACTTTTTTTGTTGATATGAATGGTGAAAGTGGTGCCCAGCATGTTTTGTTGATATGGAAGGTGTAGCTGAGTTCAGTGGCAAAGGGATACTTTACGCAATCTAATTATTGCCTTCTGGATCACTGTCACTCATGTACCTCACTCAGATATTATAGTGAAACTCCCCCATTTGGGAATTAACCCCTACATTACCAGATGGGTAGGCAACTGTCACAGCAATAGAACACATACTGTTAAAGTGGGTGACGTCACCTCTAGCAAAAGACCAGTCACCAGTGGTGTACCACAAGGTTCTGTGCTGGGCCCTTTACTGTTCAGAATTTATTTCTCATAACTCCAGGCAAACTTGGGCAGCCTGTGGCTGACCAAGTTCACTGACAATTGCTAATTGGGAGCATTCACTGAGTCCCCCGATGATGTTAATATACTGCAGACAGGGTTAACACAGCCAAATGATTGGTACAAAAGCCACAGATTAAAGCCAAATGCAAAAAATGCATTATTATTCCTTTTGAAATAGCTGATACTCCTGCTAAGTACATTATAGACAGCACCCTCCTAGGTGTAGACCCAGTCATATGTGATCTGGCTACTCAGGTTGATAGCAATCTGAACTTTGACCACCATTTATCCACAGTAGTAAGGAAATTTAATGTGGTGCATCATATAAGTAAAGGCATTGCATCTAGATCTAAGGATGTTATAATTCCATTATACTCAGCCATCATCAGACCAATAATTGTGTACAATGCTCCCTTTTGCATGTACCTCACTAGACACCGGCAACAGTTAGAGAGACTACAGAGGTTTCTCACCAAGAAATTACAGGGTACACAAGTGAAAGCCCTTTCACTGTATTCTGTCTCCTACAGGTTGCTAAGGGGTGACCTGTGCCTGGCTTACAGGGCAGTCTCTGACCCGGCCCTGATGGAAATGCTACACATTCATAAATCAAACTGTATGAGGGTCACTCACTCCAGGGATTTTAACCTGACCCCTGATGTGAACAGGTCATGCTGAAGAGATAAATACATCTCCCAGAGACTGCCACTTCTCTGGGACTAGCTTCCAGGTCACATGAAACAGAACCCATCCTTGACCTTCTTCAAACACAACTTAGAGCAATGGATGGGTAACTGCAAATTCACTCCTGGGGTGGCATCCATGTTCTTTCTGGACAAAGGAAGTCAGTATTAACTACCATATAGACCCCTACCTCTGTGAACTTCACTCACTTAGCCACCAACACTTGGTGCAATTCAGGATAAATATGACAAGGCTTGTAAGGGCTCTAGGGCCATTAGCTTAGCAACCCTCTATGACCCTATGAACCTATGAATCTATGAATCAAATAAGGGGCATACTAATAAGCAAATACCCACTAATCAGATGCCTTTTCAACAGCTGCAAATGGCATTTTCAAGTCCAAAGCACACGTCCACTCAGGGGACAAGACCTGAAAGCTGGAGGCAGCATTTGTTTCCTATTAACATTCTTGGGTCACATTCACTACCACTCCAAGTGTCCAGCTGGCCTTTTTCAAGGATGTGACTTGATCACTGATGTTTGCAAATATGAATCCAAATGCAAGAAGCATCAAAAGCTAGCTGCCTAACTTATGAATCTGTGAAGATGCCACTGGAATACGACCCATGGCTTACCAAAACTCCTCAAGTGCTGTAAGTCATCATGCAGCTATCTCTCTCATAGCATTCTGCCATCTTTCCTTGCTCTGTATAATGTACATTTCAACCTCCCTGATGAGGTACTATGTAAACAGTGCCTCAGAGAAGTCCTTCCAGCTTCCTACTTCCTTTTCTATGGAGTAGTGTTTTAACATCTCTGACATGAAATATTGTGATTCTTGCTGCCACTCAAGTTCCTTTATTTCTACTCTCCTTTCTTGACATCTCCACCTCTCCCACTTGTCCCCCTTTTTCTGTTCAGAAGCATCCTAAGTCTCCTCTCAGTATAAACCTGCCTCTTCATTCCGTTTACCATTGCAGTAACTGTAGCTGTACTATTTTTACAACCTAATATACTGTTTGTATGTCTAGTCTCCAAAATTGCACAGGTTACTCCAGATGTGGCCACACCAATACCCTATGCAATACAAAGACAACTTAATCTCCTTGGAAATTCAATCCTTGCACTTTGCACCCCAGAATCTCATTGACTCCCCCCCATTCTTTTCAAAATTCATAGGATGATTCATATTTGGGTATGATTTTTTGCACCAAATTCTTATTTTCCACTGTCCTGCTTACGGTCAACCCATCAGGACAATATATTTTCAATGCACTACCTGTTATAAAGCACATTCCTTTGACTTTTTTCTTGCATTAAATTTAGTAGCCTCCTATCTGAACACAATACAGTTATTTCAAGTCTCTCTAAAACAGCCTTCACTTTCATGGCAACCATGATACATTATGTAATTAGTACTTAAGCTGGATCACTGGTGTAATAACTTGACATGTTTATACTGAACATAACTTGACCAGCACTAAACTCTGTGTGGCACCCTCATGCTTCTTGACTTTCTTCCAGGCAGTCCACCTCTTACAATCTTTGACTGCTGCAAACCAAACTCAAGAGCAAATGATTTGAAAGCTTGTATAGTTCAGTGACGTATGGCTGAGAACATGTACAACAGCTGCACATCAAATGTAAATATTCTAAAAAGAAACATTTTGCAATGCCCTTTCCTTCTAAATTCAATATTGGCTAATATTGAAGTAATGTGAGTTAACTGCTTGGCTAGTGCATGTTTTTCACTGTTACCAGTGACCAGGAAGTGACGATGCATAATAAATAAGCTTATAAAAGGTACTGATCCTACTTTGGGTATGTCATGCTATTTATTGTCTGTTACTGTTTCATTGCCATCAATGTAATGACATCACCATCATCATCATCATAATAATAATACTCACTTATTAACCAGGAAGTCCCAATGGACACACACAGACCCTTTTCAGGGGAAATGTGGGAATAATGTCTGGTTAAGTGACTTGCCCAAGGTCACGCAAGAGACAAATTAGTGCAGAGGGAATCAATCCCAGTACCAGGCAGTTACAGATCACAGCCTTAACCCTCCTCACCAACTGCCATCAAAATTTAATATAAAATCATACAGCTGTTTTGAAATGGGTCATTGTTTATATTAAGGTTAATTAGGCTGTCGGAAGCAATGATAGAAATAGACTCATGCAATGTGTATTATATTCTTTTGATGTTGCTATTCATTTATGAAAATCTTCAAAGAAGAGTTAAATATAGGAGAGGTATATTCCAGAAAGTCATACTTTTTCCATGTTTATCCATTTTATTTTTTTCTCTGCCATATTTGGTTTGTAGACGTTGCCCGTTCGATTCTCAGTTAGAGCATCTTCTGTGTGGCGACATGAGTGAATGGGCATTCCTTTGTTGAAGGTTGTGCGTTAGGCCTGGCAAGCCAGCACGTCAAAATCTACTGCCAATCATTAGCGGACTGGAGTTCCGCTGTGGCGACCCCTAACCGGTAAAAGCCGAAAGAAACAAGATTTGGTATGTAGATACTTTGAAAGATGTCTTGTTAGATAAAGTCATTTACAGACATGAGAGAGGAACTGTTAATGTTCATGAAAAAATCTCAAATTTAAATACAGTTTTAAATGAGCACAAGTTAGTTGCTCAAATGTTGCTTTCATTGATCTGAAACAAAGTTGGTATGGATGATTGAAATATATTTGATTAAACTTTACCAAATGTTTGTCTTTGCAAGACTGCAGAACAGCAATGACTGGGAAAGTTGCCCTTTCTCTATTTAGTGTAGTCTTGCATTTGGTATATAAAAGTAACAGGGTGTTGGGGGAAGGTGCAAATGAGCTTGGCCCCCTGCTAAAAGTTGTGATTTATGTGCTTTTATTTTGTTGTCATTTATCGCTATTTCAAGCATTTATGCTCGTTGTTTTTTTTTTTTTTTGGTCAACTTTTGGAATGTTTGACCTTTTAAAAATAGAATTTTTTTAAATATATATTTCATACAGGAACACATTGTTTGTTCATTTACCTGCAAAACAGTTCACCAGACCATGTTTCAAAAAGGTATTCAGATTAAAAAAACAGTCTATAAGTTGATCCCAGTAGTCAACCTACTAGGAGCAGCAGTTGACTCCTGCCTTGGCTCTTTTTGCAAACATAGAGAAATAGGAGATTAGGCCTTGCTGACCTTTTGACGATTACATTTGTAGTCAAGAATGAATTTCAATTTTGCCAGAGGGTTTTGAGATTTTTACTTTGACCATCAAGTGGACCATAAAGTGTTGGGGTCTGGCAGGTTTGAAGTATAATGATGAGGGTGTTGGAGAAGAGATTCTAGAGAACATAAAAGAGGGGGTGCACTCCTCTGCACTGATGGGAGGACAAAGCTAAATGGTTAAAAACCTTATGCATTGTCTTTGTACATAAGCCATATGTTGGGATCCTTAGTTTACGGAGAGTGCATCCATTGAAAAGCTATGCTCCTATCTTTGTTCTTGTTCCTAACCAGGCTAACTCTAACAAAAAGAATCCACTACCTTACCAAGACTTTCCCACATCTCTCTTGGCTCCCAAAATATTTGGGCCTTAGTTGTAAACTCTTTTCTTACATTAGTACATGCTGACATTAATGTCCACAGCTAATATTATTATGCCTTTATCTTATTACTTCCTACTCTGCCTCCTAAAGCATACATTACCTTACTGTAACCTGAATATTGTGATTACTCCCATATTAATACAGGTACTGGTATATTTACTTAAGCGTATCCATGTTTACAACTATTCCACTACAAATGCTTATATATAATATATTCCATTTTAACATGATATTGTGATTGCATTAGCATTAAGGTATTATACTTATGTGATTGTACCACTTTGAAGGTATTTTATTCTGTGTGATCTTATATAATGTGAACCATTCAATACGATACCATTTATAATTTTCTGATATTCCACTGTCTAAGATTACACTAATCTGGAATCTTGGTCAACACCAAGATAAATTATATCCCTAAATGAGAAGAAGTACCTATTCATACTTTATATCGCCTTACTCTCCCTTCTTCCCTCACTTCCTTACTTCTATCAATTTCTGTTCCCTGGCTTTCTAAAATATACAATATGCCTGCTTTTCTCTCACTACATATTGCAATTCTTGTTTGCATTATACTAACTTACCTTTAACTTCTCTATAAGTTGGCAAATTGTTTTCTAAATATTAAATCACTGTCATATAACTTCCATCATTCTTAATGTTTTCATATTATGTCTAACTTGGTATAATTATTTAAACTGTAGTTGTTTTTTGAATTATTTTTAAAGATTGTAAAATTATTGTTCTTAAAATGTTTTGTAATACTTTGGAGCTTTTCTCCCTGGAACTCCACTAAAAATGGGCTTAGACCCAGTCGGACTTTCAAAGAAATGAAATGTCAATAAAAAAATAAAAAATAAGTCATGTTTAATTTATGTGTGTTAATTTACTTTGTATCTTTTACTGTATTTTTCCAGTAGAGCTTTTCTCCCCTGGCCTCCACCAAAAAGGGGTTCCACACACAAATGGATTTCCTAAGTCAACAAATTAAAGTAAATAAATATTGATTGTTTTTGAAAAGGTCACCAAACCAATCAATGAACACAAAATGGTACACAACACATATGTCTCCCAATGGATTGCCAACTGTCTCACAGACAGGTTGCAAGAAATCAAAACGAGGAAGTTACCTCCACAAAGTGCCCACTCACCAGTGGAGTCCCTCAGGGTTCTCTGCTGAGACCTCTGTTGTTTGGCATTTACTCTTCTGAAGTAAAAGCCAATACTAAACAACTCTGGTTGACTAAGTTTGCAGACAACTTTGGGCTAGAAGCAGTCATCAAATCCCTAAATGAGTTAGCCATCCTGCAGGAAGGCTTGCCCCATATAAATAACTAGTTGCCAAAATCATGGACTGAAACTGAATGCCAGATACTAATTTATTGCATCCTTTGGGAAGTCATCTGCCCAAAGGAATGACCACAATGATAATATGCTCCTAAGCATTGACCCATTTGTTTGTGATTTGGGAACTTATGTGGACAATTACCTAGCTTTTGACCAACATGTGTCTATTGTTGTAAGAAAGTCCTTCTATACTGCACAGCTTATAAACAAAATGATTGTGTCTAGATTTAGGGATGTCATCGTTCCCCTCAGCTCTCATTAGATCAGTCATTGACTATAATGCCCCCTTTGGCATGTATCTGTCCCGATACATGCAACAACTGGATTACCTACACAGATACCTTAATAAAAGGATACATGGCCTAAATAACATGCCCTCCATGGACCGACTCAAAACCCATCACTGTACTCCCTATCCTACAGGCTGCTAAGCGGTGACCTGTGTCTGGCATACAAGGTATCCCCTGACACAATACTGATGGATTTACTGCACATCAGGAAGACAAACAGCAACAGAAATACTTAGTCTAGAGATCTAAAACTCTTCTGCAACTTCAGCAGAATAGATTGGAGGGACAGGTATATCTCGCAGCAGATACTGCTGCTTTTGAGCAGACTCTCCATCCACATAAAACAAAGTTCATCCCTGTTTACATTCAAGCATAACTTGGACTTATGGATGGTGTAGGTCAGTGTATATATCTCTTTAAGAAACTTCCTGTGGGCATGTACTAAGTGTATTGATTACTGAGCACGTGCAGGGACAGAGTGCCATTTTGTAATTAGCTGTTGAGATGTAAGTATGCATGTGTGTAAGCTCTGTTAATCAGTTTGTTTATTTTTGTTGAAGCTGTTATCCATCCGGATGTGTTTCAATGTAATAAAGCATCTTAAATGAACTACCCCGCCTTGCTTGTCTTCTAAGTGTAGAGGGATGAGCGACATGGTGTCAGAAGTGGCTTATCTAATGCCCAGAAAGAACTCCAGTTTCTTTACTTTGACTTCAAGAAGCATCTAGCTAAAGCTCGTGGAATATAGACAAGTGGACCATTCCTTGCTACATGCATAATCTGCAAAACAGGTCAGATACGAATTTCTGATGTTAAAACTTGCTCAACCTATTTCTTATTTGCTAAATATGAAACAAAGCATACAGACCACTCTAAATGATATTAAAATAAGTCAAAATGTTCAATATTAGAATTATTCAAATTACTACTGAAAATGTTTGAAATAAAGTCAGAATTGCATAAAATAAATAAAACAAATAAAGAAAATCGACAGCATTTTTTTTTCTAAGCATGTACTTTTTCATATTAACTGAGGCTATCCAGGTTATTAGACGTGTATGAAGTGTTTGCATGTTTGTGCAGTTTTAAAGTAAAGTTATTTTGCAGAATACAGCCATTTCAGAACATATTTCACAAAGTACAGTATTTTGATGTTTATTGTGCATTTGTGTGTGTTACTGCAAGCTGCAGAGAAGCAACTTGTTCGTACATAATTACAAGGGTTATATTTCAGTGTATTTGTTCTTACTTTGTTGGCATGGCTGAAGGTTTTCAAAAACCAGGTCCACTAGTGTTTGATAATAATATTGTTGAGAACTGGAGAGTATTTGAGCAAGAGTACGACATTTTCATACACGCTGCATTTTCTGATAAAGAAAATCATACAAAGGCATTTATTCTAGTTAATTTAACTAGGTCAGAAGCCATTGAAAGGGAATGTTCATTTGTGTATGCACCTGCTATCTATACTGGAGAGGGGGAAAACTGTCCTATTGTTGTACAGGCTGAGTCAGTGAAGGACCCTGAGTGCTTAAAATGTAAATTTACAGAAATGTGTAACCCCCAGACCAACATTACAATGGAAATGTACTTATTTTACACAAGTGATCAAAAGCCTGGTGAATGTTTTGCAGCAGATATAACTGACCTGAGAAATAAAGCTAAAACATGCAGATTTGGTGATTTAAGAGATGAGTTGATAAAGGACAGACTTGTGTGGGTATTAAAGATGATGCTGTGAGAAAGATTTTGCTTCATGACAGTGATTTAACTTTGAATAAGGCCATTGCAATTTGTCAGATATATGAGCTCTTAGAAAAGCACACAAATATAATTACAAATGAGAATAGCTGTAGAAGCTACTGCAGCAAAGCTCACATAGATAGTATGCAGCACATAATTAAAAGAAACAGGCCAAGGCACATGGCAGCAACTGTAGTTTCTGCCACACCCACTGGTAAACCTTGGAGCTTTCTAGCAAGTTCCAGAGTTCGCACAGCCTCAGTGAAGCATAAGAGTGAGTCAGCAAACTCAAAGCATGGGCCCCAACCTAGTTTAATTGCAAACTGTCATAATTGTGGTAACAGTCATGAATCTAAAAGAGAGAAATTTTAGCTTTTGGTCAACAATGCCACAGATATAATAAATGGAATAATTTCAAGAGGTTTTGTAAATCAAAAGGCCTACATTATTTTACTAAAAGGGATCATTTTAGGAAACCAGTCAATCAAGTCATGACCCAGAGTCTCATTCTTTTTATGTTGATTTATGGGCCAAAAATGAAATATTTTACATTGTTTAGATAAATGGAAACCCATAGAGCTCAATGCTGATACTGGCTCAAAGTGCAATGTTATGTCTGCTGAAACATTTGCTAGAGTGTGTGCTGGTGAAAGGCTTGATTTGACAAAGTGTGTGAAACTTGTTGTTTATGGTGGTGAAGAAATTCAGATGGAAGGCTCAGTAATGCTTTCATGTTACTCTGCAGGTAGAAGTTATGACTTATTTTATGTGGTCAAGAGGCACATCCAATCATTATTAGGCCTCAGAGACAAATGGAATTGCTTTCATTTAATAAGAAAGTCCATCATGTTAGCTTAAAAGACCACTACTCTAATTTTGCCCAGTCTATTTTTTGTATGTATGCTGATATCTCCGAAGACAAAATAGCAAGCTTCCAGTTGTGTACTCCATGAAGTTAGACCCAGATGTCAGTCCAGTTATCAGGCCAGCCAGAAAAGTTCCAATAGCCATGCAGGACAGAGTCAAAGCCAAACTAGATAAAATGGTGCAATAAGGTGTGATTTGTCCAGTTGAAACTCTGACTGAGTAGGTATCTTCTATGGTGGTAGCTCTTAAGAAAAGCTCAGACAGCATCAGAATATGTATTGACCCACGAGATTTGAACATGGCACTAAAAAGACCTCATCATCCAATGAGCATAGTCTAAGAAGTAGCGGCCTTGATGCCCAATGCCACTGTTTTGCTGTCTTAGATGCAAAGAGTTAATTTTGGCAAGTTTTGCTTGACAAGAAGTCCTCGTTGCTCAGTATTTTCAGTGCTCCATTTGGAAGGCACAGATTTCTGAGAATGCCATCTGGGATAAATTCTGCAAGTGAAGTCTTTCAACAAGTAATAAAGCAAATATTTTTCTGGGTATCCTTGTGCTGTTATAGTAGACAACATACTAATAGGAGGTAATGGTGAGCATGACAGAAATCTCAGAAAAGTTCTGGAAAGGGCATGTCAAGAGAATCTTAAGCTCAATCAACAGAAATGCAAATTCAGGTTACAAGAAGTCACTTACTTGGGCATTTGTTTACCAGTTCCTTGTACCCGACCTTTCTAAGCAAATAGCCATTCTTGAGATGTGTCAAAAGATTTTTAATACTCTTAACATATACTGGAAGAATCATGCAGACAAAATGTAAGCCAAAAAAGGTTTATTTTACATGCATGGAGACCTGCTACAAAACTTGATATGTCAGCAGTCTGAATTCTGTACATTTTACATGGGTTTATATAGTATCCTTTGCACGCACACAGCAGCTGTTTACTAGACAAGGAATTTAAGTCAAGGCTATAAATTTGCTCACTGGAGTCTTAGATGATCACAAATCAGGCACAAGATAAGCTGGTGCCTACCCCAAGGTAACATCTATACATTCCTCCTTGGTCAGAGGTCAGTCACAAGATTAGCTTGTGCCTGGACCAAGGCAGCATCTGTGCATTCCTTTTTGGTCAGCAAACTCTTTTCAAGAAAAACAACTAATTTTAGCTTATATTTCTTTACGCAATACAGTTTCACATTTTAACCCTTTTATACAGGATACAAAGATGTTGAACACAAAGATTCTTACTACATTTCCCCCCTAACAACACTTTGTATCACCAGTAATATATTTTATGCATACAACTTTTCACATGATTCATGTCCGGTATGGTTAGAATAATAAGCTTTGGTTGCATTGGCAGACAATACACTTGATATTATCATTCGGATGCAAGGAATGCAACAACAACCCATCAGCAGGAATATAATGGCACCAACACATACAGCAATTAAGACATTCATAAGTACTGTTCCCCAATTCCCAAACCAATTTTGGAAAAAGTCAGTCAATGGATTTTGTCCTGGTTTTGTAAGTTCAGAAACCTGTTGTAGGATCTCCAGATGGCTCTCTATGTCATGCTCATTATCAGGGATATACGAACAACACTCCTCTTGGATAAGAGTGCAAGTACCTCCTTTCGCCGCTAGGGTGAAATCGAGCGCCATACGATTCTGCAACACCACAGTCCTCATTGCAGTTAACTCATCCGTCACCAATTCTAGTGCAGAAAAAGTTGCATTGCTCAGAGTTTCTAACAGTTTTGACAGTTTTCTGAGTTCCCAAATAGATTTTACTGTCCCATACGCTGGAAGGATACCAGGCCAGGCAATAATATCATCACCCAAGTCCATGTGTGATAGTCCCTTGCTGCTACTGTGAACCAAATCATGATGATAAATCCAGGATGCATCAACGTTACCTACAGGATTAACAGGTTTATTAACAGCACGTACATTTCGAATTTTACCTTGGGGAAGAGAAAATGTATGTCTTATGGCTGGTGCCAAGTAACCCAAGAAACAACTGCCTGACCAATTTCTTGGTAACCATTTGTATGCTTTTCTACCACATATAAAATAACACTCATTCACTTTGAGGGTGGCATTAACTGGAACAAACTGTTTTCCTTTGTCTTTTATCCCTTTAAACAAGAAATTATACACAGATAACATTTTTTCAACAAAGCTTGTGACATTAATGAACCCTGTACTGTTAACAAATGCTAGTATAGGCTTGAAACTCGTTGTACAGTGTCCATCTATTGTACAGTTATGAGTTATGGTTTCGTTACACTGACTCCACCCAACTTTAATTTTGCCAGACCTTTGAAAGCATACAGTTCCATTCTGGCAACCCATGAGGGGTAATGCAATTTTGCCCTCCAAAGCTACGTTCAAGGTTTCAAACAGTAAATTAGTCCAGGTATCATTTACCCCCAAAGGTACTGTACTTAACATCAAACCACCATGTGCAGTGGGGATAGCTGTGCATATCCAACAATTTGAAACATTAAAAGACAAAGCATATGCATATTTGATAGCCTGGTACGTATTAAAAGGTGGATGCCAGGTTGTATTTTTATCTCTCCTTGCTTGGCTAGTTTTGTTTAGAAAGAATGGCCAAAACAGAAAAACAACACTTACACTTACTAATAACAAAATTATTTTACAATGCCTTTGTGGGAAGGGCTGCTCCCTTCGGTATTTCCCTGCATTGCTACAACAGTCAGAAAAGTTCTTACGAAGACAAGATTACTACTAATCAGTGTTCCTCAGGGGAACTCAAATTCTTTTCCAACTCAAATTTCCTGACAATCTTGCAATGTGTCAGGTGGATCCAAGATGTTCGCTCCTTTATTCAAACTGCTGTGGGAGTAGAAATCAAAACCTGATATGGTCCTTCCCACTTGGGTGAGTTCCAGGTCTTCCTTTTGATGATTTTGATCCAGACCCAGTCGCCAGGTTTCACTTCCAGGATCCTGTTGTTCTTCTGATCTGAAAAGCAATCATTCATTAGAGAGGTGTTAGTTCTGGTCAGCAATTTCCTCATGTAATCTGCTATCTCTTCACCCCCCTCACATTCCGCAGGCAAAAGACCTTGCCACTGCGGGACGTAGTACGGTCTCCCGTATAATAGTTCAAATGGTGTGACCCCTTTTGAGGTGGGAGTGGTACGCATGGACAGGAGTGCTAGAGGTAAGCAGTTTATCCAAGACTGGTGTGTCTCGGCCATGAGTATACGTAACTTGCCTTTGAGAATACCATTATGGCGTTCAACCAACCCTGCTGACTGTGGGTGGTAGGCACAGTGGTGTTTCAGTTCAATCTGAAAAACGGCAGCCAGCTTTTGAATAACTTGGTTTACAAAATGTGTGCCATTATCAGAATAGATGCGTGTGGGTAGCCCAAAATGAGGGATAATATTATTCGTAAGGACCTTGGCTACCGACAGGGCATCTGGATGTGTTACTGGAAAAGCTTCAACCCATTTTGTAAAAGCGTCAATAATGACCAACACAAATCGCTTTTGTTGGATGGGAGTTAGTTCAATAAAATCCATACAGATTGTATGAAATGGATACGGAGGTAGTGGAAATGCTTCTGGGGTGACCCTTACCCCTCCTCCATGGTATCGTGCACAAAGCAGGCACGATAAACAGAATCATTTGGCATATGCTATAAAGCCCTTAGTCCAGAAAATTTGCAGGATCATTTGAACCATAGCAGCAGGGTGCAGATGAGATGGGCCGTGCGTCACTAATGAAGCATACCTAAAAAGGTTCGTTGGTAAAACATACTTGTCATTTGGACCTACAAAAATTCCCTGTTTTTGAATCGCCCTATATTTAACCCATCGCTGTTTTTCCTGAACTGTACTAAGTTCCTGCATCACCTGTAAAGTTTGTAAATCAAATTTATCTGTAGGGTGAAGTTCCTTTTGTGTGGTCTCGAGTGCAAAAGTAGAGGTTAAGGCTACACTTTTTGCAGTTTTGTCAGCTAGTGCATTTCCAAGTGATACTGGATCTTTAGCATTTGTGTGTGCTGCGCATTTACAGATGGCCAGTCCCCGTGGCAGCTGGACAGCTTGTAGGAGGCTAAGGATTAAATCCTTGTGGGTTATTTCCTTTCCCGAGGCCATAACCATTCCCCTATTTTTTCATTGCTGTGCAAAGACATGGACCGTGGAAAAAGCATACTGACTATCTGTGTAGATAGTAACTGCCTTATCCTTGGAGATGGTGCATGCTCTGGTTAAAGCAATCAGTTCAGCCGCCTGTGCGGACAGGTTTCTGGGGAGGGGTTTTGCCTCTAACACCTCAGTCGCAGTTGCGACTGCATAACCCACTTGCGTGATACCTGCCTCATTTTTACGTGCTGACCAATCTACAAACAGGGTCCAATCTGAATCTGCCAAAGGTTGGTCCTTAAGATCTGGTCTTGGTAAGACATTGGAGTGTATCAAATCTAAACACACATGAGGGGCACCGTCATCGGCTGTGGGTAACAGCGTGGCTGGATTTAGAGTAGTGTATCGCTCAATAGTCATGTGTGGTTGTGATAGTAACATTGTCATACAAGATAAGTGTCTGCTGGGAGAGAGAAAGGTAACTTTATCCTGCAATAGTATTACCGCCATGGAGTGCGGTACTCGTAAGGTGAGGTCATGGAATAAAACTAGGGTTGCAGACGCTTGTACAGCCTGTGCGGCTGCAACTACAGCTTGTACACAATGTGGCAGAGATCATGCCACTGTGTCTAACTTGCTGGAATAAAAAGCTAAAGGTCTCAACTTATCCCCATAGGTTTGTAACAAAACTGATGTCATAAAGCCCTGCTTACAATCTACTGTCTGAACAAAAGGTTTCGTATAGTCAGGGAAGCTAAGTGTTGCAGATCCTGCTATCAATTGTTTTACCCTAGTAAATGCCTGTATTGCCTTATCCGTCCACTGCAGCGCATCATGTGCTGCCATGGGAAGTGCAAAAATAAGTTCTGAAAGTGGACTCACTTCCTCTGCATAGTTGGGAATCCAACTACGACAAAAATTAGTTATTCCTAAAAATGACATCATTTCCTTTTTCTTGCTGGGCATTGGTGCTTGTAAAATAGCTTCTTTTCTACAGTTATCTAGTTGTCTGCCAGCAATTGAAATGGTATAGCCTAGATACCGTACTTCAGTTCTACAAAATTGTAATTTAGATTTGTTTACCTTGTGTCCTTCTCTTGCCAAAAAATGCAACAACCGAATAGTTTCGGACTCACAGACAGCCTCCTTGGGTGCGGCCAGTAAGATGTCGTCCACGTATAACAATAGATGACAGCCATTCTCTGGTTGAAACTGTGCCAGGTTTGTCGACATTTCTTGCGAAAAGATTGTAGGACTTTCACAGTATCCCTGCGGCAGTCGTGTGTATGTATACCGCTTGCTCATGAACGTAAAGGCAAACCAAAATCTACTATCTTCCTGTAGAGGGATAGAGAAAAATGCGTTACTGATATCAATGACAGAAAAATACTTATCTGTGGGAAGGATATCGTTTAACAGCATAGATGGATCGGGGACCACAGGAGCCCTTGGCACTATGGCAGCATTTACAGCCTGCAGATCCTGTACGAGTCTCCATGTCCCATCCGGTTTCCTTACTGGGAACAAGGGTGTATTACACGGTGAATCTGTGCATGGAATTAAAACCCCAGCTAATAGTAGAGCTGTGATTACTGGTAAGATGCCTTCTTCTGCCTTTTTACTTAATGGATACTGACGCTTATGAGGTCTAAAATCGGATTTTGGAGTTATTTTAATCTGCCCTGCTGTTCTCATTAGCCCAATGTCATGCTGTCCTAGGGACCATAAGGATTCTGGTACTGACTGTAGTTTCAATTCTTCCTGTGGAGTCAGAAAGAATAGTCAGGATGGCATGTCTCCTGTCGGTACTAACTGATCTTCTCGAAGATGTACTGTTGGTCTGGCTTGGGTCACCCAATTTAACTTCTGTACCTGAACTCCCTTGCCTGCCAGTTGTTCCAGTGTCATCCTTGACCACTCGGTAACTTTTTTCCCAACTATATACCATGCCACCTGTTCTTCCCTAGTTACAGATACATGTGGGGTGGAAGCATTTAGAAAGAGCTGTTGCATGTCTCTTGTGAGACTACAAGTAACTGCAGAGTTCCCGGCTCTGTCCCAGTAAAGATTATGTAATAAGATTCTGGTTACTTTGTGTTTAAAGAATTGTTCCTCATACTTGGGATCGGGTCCCACATTTTTCCTGTAATACATTGTACAGTGCAGTTGTTTGGCAGCCTCCGGTAATTGAATGGTCGTACCGTATTTGCTCAAAGCTAGATTAGTTAACTCATTGACCACGCTTCGTGGTCCTGTTTCAATAAGATCATTACTATACCAGTAATGTAGATCCCCTTGCCCTACCTGCAACATCTCATCTTGGATTCCCATACGCTTAGCCAAGATTCCTGATGCAGTTGGTACTGCTGCTATTCCAAAAACATGCATCAGGTCTCTTCCTAGTAAATTAACAGGGCAAATCTGGGAGATAATCACCCGAAATCTAATGGTTTGATTAGTTTCAGGGTCCATAAACCATAAAGGTTTAGACAAAGGTTCCTTATAAATGAGGCCATCAGCTGCTTTGACTAGTACATAGTCATTAGTAATCACATTGGACGGTACTACAGTGTGTTTCAATAAAGTTCTAGAAGCCCCTGAGTCACATAAACTCTATGTCCCTCCCTTCAACCTGTAATATGATTACCGGTTGCACATCTAACTGCATAGTCATAGCTAGAGCTGTCAGGTTTACAAACTGACAGCCACTCTTTTCTGAAAAATCAGTTATCTCATGTTCCCATTCTGCACATTCTCCTTCACCTTCTTCATTTACATCCTCAAAATCATCCTCACTTTGCATTACTGGCTCTTGCCAGCCAATTTCAGTGCCTGGGTCCGGTTTATCCATGCTGCCATCATATAGTCATGCTGAACTATGCTCTGGAGCAGCAGCAGGCTTCCCGGGACTCCGGCAATCCCTTGCGAAATGTCCTTTCTTTCCGCATTTAAAGCATTCCCCCCTCTTTTGTCTACCTTCATAATCTTCAGAATGTCCTACATCCCCTCTTCCTCTACCTCTACCTCGTCCCCTTCCTCTACTTCTGTTGGCTGAGTTATGCACTAACATAAGTGTCCCATCCGCACCTACTGCAAAGGTTTGAGCCTGTTTCTAATTTTCTTTCCTCTAGATACTTCTATGCATGTCTTGCATACTCCAGTAAGGGTTGCAGACGTGCCGTCCTGTGATCTATCATATGTTTTTGAATGAAGTTACTAACTGCAGTTCTGCACCCTTTTAAAAAGGCATTTTTTAGTTGCTGTTCATAAGATGAGTCATCTTTTTGATCATTTGGCCTTGTCATTCCACTATGGTTATCAAAACATTGGTTAAGTCTCTGTAAGTAATGATCTACCTTTTCATCTTCAGCCTGTACACACTGATTAATGCAAGTCCAATCTGCCCTAGGTTTCCAGTGATCTGTAATACGCTTTAACAAGGCTTGTGATTGTGTCTTATATGTTTCAGAACCAAAAGCTCATGCTTTACCATCTGCCCTAGTTAGGGGGTTCCACTCTCCACAAATTAAGTGCCAGTCTGGTCCTAGGATTTGGCGTATTACCTGTTCTAATTCGACGGAATTTAATTTGTAACTTTCCATCATACCTGTAATGTCTTCTCTAAATTTAGTCATATCTAATTTTGGGTGTGGTATGCCCTCCACAGCTTTTCGAATGTCTTCCCGTGTCCAAGGTCAGTAAACAAAAATAGTAGGACCCTGACCGGGTGTTCCTGCCTGGGGGTTTGCTACTTCTATAAGGGGATATGAGTCTGTGGATACCGTATTTAATTCATCCCCTTGTAATTCGGTTTCCTTAAGCTTCCATTTGTCTACAGTACGTTTCCAAAGTTCTATGGACCCACCTACTTGTTTTGTAATTACTACGGGGGGTACAATCCTATCCTGATTCTCTGTATCATCTACCTGATACTGGGGTGGACTAGCCACGTCTTTAGGGTCCTCGCGATACAGAGGCGGGGCTGTCGGTCTACGACAAACAACAGATGTTTCGTCATCCTCTTTGCGGACAAAAAATGCATCTTTTGCACTCGAGCCACCACTTTCCTTATTTAAAAATTGTTCCTTATGTCTTTTATTAGCTTCTTCCAACCATTTCTGTGCTTGAGGAAATCCCATCTTTTTTTGTTTCTTAACCTTTTCTCCTGAGTCCCTGCGCAGGTCTCTCACTAGCTTTTGACATTCTGCTCTATTTAAGGCATCACTAAACCCATAATCTTTTTTCCATTTTTTTATATATTTTAGATTTTTTGGATGTAATTTAAACATATATTCCTCATCTTCAGTCCTTTTAGTTAAGCAGCCCTTACTAATACAACAACTGCTTCCTATTCCCATTTTTCTTATTTAAAAGAAAAACTGTTTCCTTTTCCTGAGATCTCTTCCGGTCTTTTGTAAAATTTTAACAAAAGAAATTCCTTTATGACTAGTCCCTTAAATAAAAGTACTTTTATGAATGAAAAAAAAGCTTACCTTACTGCGGATCTTCCGCCCTTGTTCGTCACCGTCCCACGGATCGAATCTAAGAGTGACTGGCCTCTACTTACGACTTCTTCGTCAGAGGTCTTTCCGTTCAAGGGAGCCTGAGATTCGTTCTCCCTTTCCTGTACAGGTTTTTCAGTCCCTCTTATGCGATTTGTGCCGTGAAGAGGTGGCCCCACGTTCTTGGGCGCCAGAAATGTCAAAAGATTTTTAATACTCTTAACATATACTGGAAGAATCACGCAGATAAAATGTAAGCCAAAAAAGGTTTATTTTACATGCATGGAGACCTGCTACAAAACTTGATATGTCAGCAGTCTGAATTCTGTACATTTTACATGGGTTTATATAGTATCCTTTGCACGCACACAGCAGCTGTTTACTAGACAAGGAATTTAAGTCAAGGCTATAAATTTGCTCACTGGAGTCTTAGATGATCACAAATCAGGCACAAGATAAGCTGGTGCCTACCCCAAGGTAACATCTATACATTCCTCCTTGGTCAGAGATCAGTCACAAGATTAGCTTGTGCCTGGACCAAGGCAGCATCTGTGCATTCCTTTTTGGTCAGCAAACTCTTTTCAAAAAAAACAACTCATTTTAGCTTATATTTCTTTACACGCAATACAGTTTCACATTTTAACCCTTTTTATACAGGATACAAAGATGTTGAACACAAAGATTCTTACTACAAGATGCCAGCGCCAGACAATGTTCAAGCCCTGCAATGTTTTCTTGACATAGTTAACAACCTAGGCATGTTCATTCCAGGCTTGAGTCAAACATAAGTACCACTCAGAGAGCTAATATGTAAAGATGTATCTTGGTCTTGGTTAGAACAGCACCAGATAACATTTGATGTCCTGAAACAGAGAATTGCCAGTCCACCTACTCTCAGATACTATGATGTACACAAGTCAGTTACGCTTTCATGTGATGCTTCGAAATTTGGTCTTGGTGCAGTCATTCTACAAGAGGGTCAACCTGTTGCTTATGTGTCCAGAACTCTCACCCAAGCTGAAATGCATTATGCTCAGATAGAGAAAGAGCTGTTGACAAGTATGTTTGAATGTTCCTGGCTCTATGGTTATGTTTATGTTAGACCTATCCAGATCGAAACAGATCATCAACCTCTAGTCACTATCCTGAGAAAGCCTATCCACACAGCCACAGCCAGACTGCAACACATGATATTGAGATTGCAAAAGTATCATTTCAATCTTGTCTGCAAGAAAGACAAACTTCTTTATCTTGCTGATACATTATCCAGATCACCCAGAATTACCACTGAACAGAATGACAATCTAGGTTCTCAATTGCTTGATGATTTTGAAGTCATGGAAGTGTGAAATTTTTCTTTCACATGTCTTGATGAGCTGAGAGATCACACAGTTGAAGATCCAGTTTTACAGAAGCTCGACCACTTTCTTAAAGAAGGTTGTCCATCAAAGCAATCTATTTTACCTCTAGAAGTGCAATCTTATTTTCCATACAGAGAGGAGATTTTGTCTGACAATGGTATTATCATGAAAGGTCCTAAAGTTATTGTTCCCAAGTCTTTGCAATATGAGAGCAACACTATCTTACATAGAGGTCACCCAGGAGCAGACCCTACCAAAAGAAGGGCGAGAGAACTAGTATTTTGGCCTTCTATGTCACAAGATATTGAGATAGTGCTTTCATCTTGTTCAGTATATAATAGTACAAAGCCACATCGACAGAAAGAGCCACTTCAACTAAATCAGATTCCAGAACTACCATGGTCGACAGTAGCTACCAACATTTTCGAGTGGAATGGTCAACATTACTTGGTGTTAGTAGACTCTTACTCCAATTGGTTCAAGACTGACCTACTTCCCAATCTAGCATCCAGTACTTTCATTACTAAGATGAAGCATCACTTTGCAGTGCATGGATCGCCACACAAAGTTATTTCTGACAATGGCACACAGTTTATAACCCAACAGTTCAAAAGATTCGCAGAAGAGTGGGACTTTACTCATTTCATGAGTAGCCAAGATTATCTGCATCAAATGGTTTGGCACAACATACAGTCCAAAGTGATAAGCATTTAGTAGAGAAGTCGAAACGAGACAAAGTGACAGTGACATTTTCCTGAATCTCTTGAATCTCAGAAACATTCCTTGTGATAAACTTCTTGATTCACCTGCTCAGAGACTTCTGTCAAAACAAACTAGAACCACATTACGAATCAGTAGTCAACTGCTGGTTCCATGTATCAAGAACAGGTCAGTGAAAGCGAATCTGTTAAAGAAGCATTTAACCCAGAAGTGCTACTACGATAAGATCAGCAACCCGCTCAATCCATTACAAAAAGGAGAATTGGTAAGGATGCAAACGTCCAAAGGTTATGATCGAATTGGATTCGTGAAGAACATTTGCCCAAAGCCAAGATCTTACATTGTGGAATCACAAGTAGCAGTTTTTAGGCAGAATCGTAAACATTTGATATCAGTGTCCAAGCCTATACCACAACACCTAGCCTGTGAGAAAGACTGTTTATCTCAGAGTGAGTCATCTGGTATTTCAGTTCCAGATGAAGTTCAAGAGAACATTCCTGTGACAAATCCTGAAGTTCCTGAGACAAACTGTTCACCGAAACCTGTCTCTGTTGCTAAGTCCAGTCCTAATGGTTATGTCACATGATCTGGTTGAATCTCCAGACCATGTTCCAGATATACAGCGACTTGGACATGAACAATATGAACAACCTGAGTATTGTATTTATTTTTCTGATTGTCTATTGATACATGCCTAACTGTAATCTTATTTTAATAAAGGGCAGTCCTTTAAGAGAGAGAACATAGATCAGTGTACATATCTCTTTAAGAAACCTCCTGTGGGCATTTACTAAGTGTATTGATTACTGAGCACGTACAGGGACAGAGTGCTATTTTGTATTTTGCTGTTGATGTAAGCATGCATGTGTTTAAGCTCTGTCTGTTAATAAGTTCATTGATTTTTACTGAAGCTGTTTTCCATCCTGATTTGTTTCAATGTAATAAAGAATCTTAAATGAACTACCTTCCTTGCTTGTCTAGATGGACGAGCGACAGATGGGAAACAAACAATTTACCCAAGGACTGACCCCTGTAGTACTAATGGACAGAGGCAACTCCTAAATGCTTTATTCCATGCATGGGTCCCCTCATATTATATATCGTATGATCCCAGTTATTCTCATTAGGAGTAATATATAATTATTGACTAAGGGATGGTTAAGACGAATCTCTAACAAAATGGGATAGTTAATTTGAGTACAAAAGGGAAACTGGCCAGGCTTAAAATGGCCTGCAAGGGCAGCTAGCCTAGTACTTACCTATAAACCAATTAACCTATATTAAGCTACCCCAAGGGCCCTGGTATATGGTGGGAAATGATTTTTTGGAGACTAACCTAAAAACTGTATGGAACATCAAAGGATACATTAGGATCTGGATTCACAATATTGCACACAACCATTTGGCAATTAGCTTTTTTGGCAACAAATGCAGAGATGTGGTTATTTTCGCTGTATGGTTTGTGTCTTATTTCATCCATGGGACAGGGGGGGGGTGCAGAGCCTTGTCTAGGATTGGCTTTCAAGGACAGAAGTGTGTCTCTTGGTTAGACCAAAAACAGGATACTGCAACTCCATGGGGTAAAGTAGTAGAAGGTAGAAGATCACGGTGAAAGATTCTCTTTACTTCCAGGCACAATGACTAATACTTGTAAAAAAATAATTTCTGGATTCTAAAAAAAAAAAAAAAAAAAAAAAAAATTACAGAAGTGGAGTAGGAACTCTGCACATAGCCTCCTCTATAGAAACTTATCTGACAGGAAGTTTAGGAAAGCACACTGCCTTCTTCAGGAAATTAATAACTCCAGAAATTACCTTAATCCAAAAAAGAAAAGTTGAGAACTTTAAGTGTCTTGATATCATCCAAGAAAACTTTTCCCAATAACCAATAAGAAACCCCTCACCATAAACATGATTAGCAGTTTAAAGACATTAAATCAACCTCATTGAATGATATGGCTCATGGATTAAAAGAAGATGACTTTCAAACTTACTTTTTATTAAAGCAGAGCAACTTAATAATTGACAGTTTGGAAGATTTTGAGACTAGCAGTAAAAGAAACATTACAATTTGTGGCATACCAGAGGAAATGGAAGAAGAAAATCACAGTAAATGTTCTTACTACTTGCTAAGTCAAAGTCCTTTGAAAACTGCAGGGAAGAATTCACTAGAAGAAGTGAGAAATATCACTTTTCATTTAGACAAGGTTTATACTGACAGAACCATGGAAAGAAGAAAAAATTGTCTTTCACTGATAAAAGCACTAAAGAAATTAAAGTCTATGCTTTGATCTTACTCAGTCCCTAAAAGACATATACAGAAAGAAGGCTGAAACTTAAAAAGTAAAGATTTTCAGCTCTATGACATATTGGGATAAATCCATAACTTCATCTAAATGCCTTCATCCCATATGGAGGAGCCAGGCAGAGGACAGCGTGATTGGCTGATATCAGCTCAATCATCTTAGGCAGAGTAGAAATGAGTCTGGTCTGCTGCAGAGTTGCCATCTGCTGGAGAATAGGTGCACAGCATGCAGTGGATGGGCAAGAATATGTGCTTGGATCTGCCATGTATTGCTGGCGTGGTAGCCTTCTGCACATGCCCACAGTACTCTCGAGCAAGGCCTTGCATATGAAAGTGTACATATCATCTATAAGCGGGTTTAGAACCATAAAAACAAAACTCTAATGGCAGCCTGGATGATGACCTCATGAAACAGGCACTTGCCCCCAGTAATAAAATGGCCACTCAATCATGGGAGGGTTAATTGCAAGCAGACAGTGAATGACAATAAAATATTTAAAAAGTTAACTGAATCACAGCTAAAAAGAAACAGAGAGTACTGAAAGTGTCATATCTTACTTTACCTTGGGAAAAATATAAATGTCTGTATATGCTTGCTTTTAAATACTCATTTCATTTGACCTCTAATTTATTTCTAACATTTAAGAAATAAAAAACATCATTTTATTTCAGAGGTTAGATAATTTATCTAAATCATTTTCTTTTACTAAGTGATACTTCATAGGGAAAGCATATTTCATTACCTTCACAATTTGAGGAGAGAGTCTCTTTGTGTCTTGGTTTATAGATCTGGTAACTGTACAACCATAATAGTACAATATTCAGTGGTTATCTTTGTTCTTATATTATTTTACTCTATATCACTTAACAACATATTTAATAATAGCTTTATCAAAATTTCCTTATGCTTATTCTTCCTTTTTCTCTTTTGATTTGTGTGGTGTGTATGTAAGTCTGTATGGGTGGGAGGGTGGCCTAATGGTTAAGGTGTTTGCCTTACAAGCACAAGATGCAGGGTTTGAGTCTCACAAGGGATAATTGGCTAGGCTTAAAACGGCTCACAAGGGCAGTTAGCTTAGTACTCATCTATGAACCTATGTCTGTCATTCTGTAAGCATGAGTTTTCAAAGCTTCATAGGTTTATAAAAGGCAAATAACCAACGGAGTCTTTACAAGGACAGCTGTGGAACCCAGCCCAATTTTGTCTCAAATTTTCTTGGATATCTATCTGGTGGAGTATGCTAGTAAGAAGGTAGCTAGAGTTCATGCGGAGGGGGTATGTTAGTTGGGGATTGATTTTACTTATTGTCAACCTCTGTCCATCAGAGATATGGGGACCATACCAGGGATGAATTTGTGATGTACCATCCATTGATCAAGATTTTTTTGAAAAGGGTGAGGGATAAACTCTGCTTCACATAGATGGGTAACTTATTTCATAGTGTGATGATCCTTTAAGACATATACAGTATTGGTCTCTCCAGCTTGTTCTATTTATGTCACAGACAAAGCTGGGGTCCTTAGATCTAGTGTTTCTGCTGCTGATTGTATTGCTGATGTACAAAAGATCTATCAGAGCTGGATCTGAGGATGCATTACATATGAGACATAGATCACCTCTCAGAAACCAGTAGGAGACTGAGTATAGAGAGAGGGCCTTAAGGTGATCTGTGTAGCACAGGGTATTCAAACTTGGATTCTTCTTGTGAGAAACCTTTGAGGGTGTTCCGACTGTTGCAATTGCTTAGTTAAGTACACGCCAAAGGGGATATTGTACTCAATGATGGGTCTGATAAGGGCTGAGTAGAGCGGTACTATAATTTTCTTGGACCCGAGTGTCATATCCTTGCTTATGAATTAGGCAACATAGAATGATTTTCTTACTGTCTTGGCTATATGTTGATCAAAGGCCAATTTACTGTCTACATAGCTTCTCAGATCCCGAACAAAGTTCTGGTACCCTTGATAAGTGTAAGCAGGGGCTTGGGAGATGAAACACTAACAAGCAGGGGTCTGGGATATAAAGTATTTACAGGTTGCCTGTGTACATTAGAGACATAGGTGCCAAACCAATGATGAATTTCCTGTTCCCCATCCAAACTGTCCAAGTTAGACTTGAATTCGGTTAGGGAAGAACTCTGCTTCACATGGATGGAGAACCTCTTCCAGAGAAGGGGTAGTTTCTGGGATACATACATGTCTCTCTAGCAAGTCCCATTTATACTACAGGCAAGGTTTAAGTCTTTAGAATGTTTGTTTTGTGGATATGCAGGAGATCCATCAGTGTGGGGTCTGACAATGCCTTGTATAACAGATATAGATCTCCTCTCAACAGCCTGTAGGAGACAGAATACAGCAATAGGGCCTTGAAGTGGTCTGGATAGAACATGTTCTTTCATTGAAGAACCCCTGTGGACATTCCACATTGTTAGATGTGCCTGGTTAGTTATATACCAAAGGGAACATTGTATTCAAACATAAGTCTGAGATGAATGCCAAATACAGTGACCTTGGACCTTGATGCCATGCCTTTGTTTATAAGTTGCACAACATACAATTATTTTCTCACTGCTGTAGACATGTGATGTTCAAAGACTAGATTACTGTTTATGTGTATCCACAAGTCCCTGACTACTACTTAGAACAAGAACACTTGTCCATACATGTTGATAATTACAAAAGATCACTGGTGTGCCCAGGCTACTGTAACTGTAACACAAACATGGTGATATATGTGGCTACTTGTTTGTCATGCCCAGCGTTTTATGTGGGCATGACAACAAGAAGATTAAAACAAAGAATTTTGGAACACACCAGGGACATTAAAAACAAAAAGGCAACCAACTCTCTATACATGCACAGCAAGGACTGTGTGAATTTTAAAAAATTCATATTTTTTGTCATTGACAGAATTTATACAAGAGATTTTGGGGGTGATTATAAAAACATACTTGAAGTCAGAGAATGTCTTTGGCAGATTAGATTAGACGCCAGCACAAGACCTGGCATCAATGACATTTTATCTCTGGCTTGTATATTAAAACACAAGGCTTTAAGTATTTAATTCATCAAACTAGTCCACCACTGTTTTTTAATATGAGATCTACAGATAGAATTTTTTTGGGGGGAAATGTGATTTTTAACAAGATTTTGGGTACGTATGAAGAACATTGTGTGTTTTTTGATTACTAAAATTATACTGAACCGAAATAATTAATTCCAAAGATCATTACAGCATGTGTTCTACAACTGATGTTCATTGGCTGAAAGATGTTTGAATTATGGTTTAAATGTAACTGTTTGAAATTTTGACAACTGACTCTGAAGATGACCTAGTTGGGTGAAAGCGCTGTCAGTTTTGTTTGATGTGAGTTGCTGGTCCTAATAAAGCTGTCGGTGGTTTTTACTTTTGGTTTCACCAGTTTTATCAACTAACAAGAACACTTGTCCATATACCTACTTAACTGAATAAACTACTTAAAACATCAGCACAGTGTCTTTATTCCTCCCATGGGGGGTGGGTATCAGAGAGAGACAGTCTCCTGGATCTGCTAGCTAAAGTGATTTTATCTGGAATAATCCTTTGCACACTGTTTCTTGTTAGTGCTGTCACCTTCTGGGTCACTGGTAGGATATCAGACTTCATTCGAGCCCTGTGGATTACCTCTGTTTACAAGTTCCTGACTACTGGTTCAACTCTTAAGACTGGGTTGTTAATATGATAGTTACCAGGGATGGATGACTTACCGAAAGGTACTATTATGCATTTCTTGGCATTTAGTTTCAGTTGATGGTTCTGCCATCAGTTATTTCTCTGTATTAACCCTCTCTGGAGAACATTTGTGTCAAGAGGGGGATTCTATGACTGCTTGTAATTTGTAATCATCTGCAAATTTAGCCAGCTACAGGCCACTGGCATTGCCCTTAACTTCAGAAAAGTAAATACCAAAAATGAGAGGCTACAGGACAGATCCTTGAGGAACTCCACTTGTGACTGGCCTCTTTGTAGAGGTGGACTCACCAATTCTAACTTCCTGGATCCTGTCTGTGAGATACCTGGCTATCCTCCAGGTGACATAAGGGTTTATACCAAACCTCTTGAGTTTATCTACAATGCTTGAGTGGGGTATTGTGTCAAATGCCTTGGCCAGGTCAAGGCAGGCAGTATGGACTATTTAGCCCTCATCTATTGCTTTGGTGACCTTGTCAAAGAAAACCACCAGGCTGAGTTGGCATGACCTACCCCGGACAAAACCAAATTGGGTTGTGTCCGGTGTCTGGAAGCTTCCTATGTCATTATTGATCATTTACATGCTAATTCTTTGCATGGATTTGTATACGAGACTAGTGAGATTTATGGGTCTGTAGTTTCCAGGGTCTGTAGGTTGCCCACCTTTGTGCTGGTGGATGACTGTTGCTGTTCTCCATTTGTGTGACATGAAGCCTGTTTGGAGTGTACAGTTAAATAGCAATTCCAGATGGCCTGATTTCATGGCTTCATCCTATTTAGAAGGTGTCATGGGATATTATCTGGGGCTGTTGATGCAGTGTTCTTGTCCTTAGAGAAAAGAGTAAGGACCTGTTCCCTAGTGATAGTAGGGTGAGTTATATTTGATGTTTTTTCCAGAGGGGAGGTTGAGGGGGAGAAAGGGGTAAAGCTGGAGCTGAATTTCTTGTCCAGTAGATTTGCTATATCTTCTGGCTCATTATAAGTGGCTGCATTAACAATGAGCTCTGCAATTTTGTATTGCTTTTGAGGATGTGGACATAGATAAAGAATGCCATGTGGTTGTCCTTGGCCTGGGAGGCCAAATTTACCTCATATTGTTCTTGAACTTTATTTGTCCTCTGAGTTGCTTGTTTAGTTTGATGAGAGTGATTTTACCCTGCTGGGTGCTACACATCCTAGTTTTTGCCATGATTTTCTTCCTAATGTTATACAGCCTATTGATGTTGTGATTCCACCATGGTGGCTAGTTTTTTGAGTTAGTTCTATACTTCTTCCTGGTGGTACAGCTCCCTATATGCAGCTATTAACATGCTTGTATGGGGTTTCTGTGAACAGTTCGGCGTAGGCAGCAATGTCCTCGGGGTTTATGGGGGCTTGAAAGTTTCTAGGTTATCACTTAATAGTAGGAAGTTAGCATAAGAGTATTTTTTGAACATTCTAGGGTTGGTGGGGTTCCAGGATTGATTTCTGTTTCATAGGAGACCATTTTGTGGTCTGACCTTACCAGAGAAGACATTAGACTAGGGGAGTGGGCAGCACTCTCCCATATTAGTGAGGACCAGATCCACTATGTTTGCACCCCTGGTTGGTGTAGTGACATTGTGGTCCAGGAAGTTAGTGTTTACAAAATCCATGAATCTCTGTGCCTACACATTTGGTGTCATATATAATTCCCTGTTAATAGTGTGGCAATTAAAGTTGCCTATGAATGTGGTATTGGGTTGGTTAGTGAGTGTTTTCAGTAAGTGCAAATACATGTTGTGGGTTTATTGGGTCATAGAGGGGGACCTATAGCTTGCAAGGAACTGGTACTGGATTTTACCTATGGTGATTTGAACATGGAGCAGCTCAAGTGCATTGTCCTGTTTGACCAGTCTTGAGGTATATTTATTTTTGATGTAAATAAGACACCTCCACCTTTAGTCCCTGTCTGGGTAGTAGTTGGTCTAAATGTGTGTGAGACATTATAACCTTGCACTGTTAGTGTACTGTCTACGGCTGTAAACCATGTTTTAGTGAACACACAGACATCAGCATTCTCTAGGGTGATCAGAGCTTGTAGGGAGTGAAGGTTTTCATTTAGACTCTCAGCATTGAGCAGTAACACCTTTAGATTTTTTTGGTTTTGATTTGCTATGTCGGAAGTACTTTCAGCTTGGCATTGCCTAAAAAGGCACTATGGGGGAGGACAATATTTTAGCTAAAATTCAAAAACCTACAGAGGGCGGTACAGACAATCTCTGGCAATGCAGCATAGTCTGTTGACCATCTCTTTCCATGCTGACAAATTTTTTCACCCCTTTAGAATGACTAAACAAATTATTAAAATCTGTCATCTTCTGTTCGCATTGTGGCATCATCCTTGGAGAAGGTAAAATGCTGCTCAGACTTAGGCTTATACCAGACTGGGGCACATATTCTGACAGTTCTACGATGTCTCTCTAGATATAGTTTAGGAAGGTACATCTCAGGTAATTTGCACCCACATAGACTATGACTGAGTCATATTGGTACTTGTCGTCCAATGACCTGAGTGTGTGCATAATGTGTTGGATCCTGGCCCTTGAAGAAGTCTATCAGGTTGAGTAGGCAAGACCTTCCCTTAACAAAGACAAATTGGGATGGGTCTAGTGTCTGTAGACTGACAATGTCCTTGCTGATCATTTCCATGGTAATTCATTCCATGACCTTGATATTAGACTTGTCAGACTGATAGGTCAGTAGATCTTGGGGTTGATTGATGGTCCACCCTTAAGTAAAGGGATGGTCATTGCTGCCCTCCATTCACCAGACATGTAACCCATTTAGAGGCTGTAGTTGAAGAGAGTCTCAACTAATCCTGTTAGGTCATGTTTTAGGCTATTTAGGAGGCAACCAGGAACAGAGCCAGATCATGGTCAAGTGGGGCCTAAGGTAGAGTAATGGATCAGGGCTCCCCAGCAGCACCCCCAAGCCATTCCAGTGGCCCATTACTTGGATATTTCTCCCCAGTTACCATAAACACTGTTCAAACCTGTCAGTGTGCATACTATTATCTGTTTTACTTCTACAATGATTAGAGATAGTTAAGACTTTTATTTCAAAGTTTATAGCACAATCAGTAATAGCCATTTGCTAAACAAAACAATATAGTCACATAATGAAAGCAGAATTATCATGAACAGTAAACTTCTCTGCCCTTGAAACTCATTAAACAAAATTGCATTTAAACCCAAATTCAAAGAAAATACATCTGTCAAGTGGCATATTAGGTTTACCTTTGGGCTGTTTTCAAACCATAGGCCCCTTCCACACACTTTTTGGGCCATGCATACATGCATGTGTTTTTCGATGCACCATCCTGATTGTATTAAATTATATTCCTTGTATAATACAGCACAGTGTTAGAATGTGTTTTAAATTTGCATGCTTAACACTTTTCCAGTAAGCAAAGAAACTAAATGTATGAACTAATACAGGCAAAACAACCCATTACACAACATTTCAACCACAGACGGACACTCAAACTTCTGCCATTTTAATCCACTAATATCAGTCAATATACACACGCTCTGCAAAAGTAAACATCATCTGAATAATTCCACATTAGAGAAATCTATAGCTAATGAAAAGGTTGCTGCTGGCAAACAACTTTACATTTCAGTGTTTCATGTACAAATTCAGTGCCTGCTACCCTTGAAGGATAAACTGCCCAAGTTACATTTAAAAAATTGTTAAGCTGGCAATATTGCAAAAGGGAATGGCTGTGAAACAGGCAATAGGTTCATAGTTAATAGGTATCTCATCCACAGGAGGACACACTCAGGAGTGCAGCACCCCATCCCCCCCTTAAAAAAAGGGAGCTGCAATATCCAAACTCCTTGTGCATGATGTAAGAGTAGAACTCACAGCCTTCTACACCAAAGGCAAGTATGTACCTGTTGTGTTACCAACACTTCTTTTATAGCAAAAAACACAGATGATGGCCATTTGCTAAACAAAACAGGAAAACAGACTTAGCATGAGCAACAGTATATTTCTTTTGCCTTGAAACTCAACATTCCTTGAAAATGCATAGAAGCCCAATGGTCTTTGAAAATACACAGAAGCTTAACAGTCCTTGAAAATGCACAGAAACTCAACATTCTTTGAAGATGCACTAAAACACAACAGTCCTTGCTGATGACAGTTTCAAAGTTGGTGTAGAGGATTCAGGCTCTAAGGTCCTCAACTGAAGATACAGGATTTGAGCCTGAATGAGTTAACTAACCTGCTATTCCTAACTGGGGCATTACACACACACGCACACACACACACACACACACACACACACACACACACACACACACACACACACACACACACACCTAGGAATGATCCGTTTGTTCTCTGTTCTCTGCTAACCTGTTTCAGAATCATACATATACACACACACACACACACACACACACACACACACACACACACACACACCTCAGTGTGATCCATTCATTCTCTGTTCTCCACCTACATGTTTCAGAGCAATCCGTTTATTCGCCATGTTCATCCAAAACAGACCAGTTATGCTTGTTTCTTAAACCATGCACTCCATTTCACTTTAAATATGTGTGCGTCATACTAACAATGCATGTATAGATGGTAGTAAGGATGCACTCTGTATGCATTCTTAAAGAAGAAGTGTGATGCACACACAGTCTGTCCTTAAAGAAATTAGAATTTTTGTGGCATCCCCCTGGCCAGAGGGACCCCCTTCCTGGTTAGTGGGCTCTCCCAGCCAGTGGCCCCTAAGTGACTGCCTAGGTCACCTAGTGCTGGATCCGGCTCTGACTCAGGATATTGTTAATACTCATTGAAGCAGTGTTTTTGGCCTTTATTAGCATCACTAGGGCCTGATTCCTGTTCATAGTTGGGAAGGGATATCTTAGAAGGGATTTCACAGATGATAGTGAGGTAGAATGGGGGGGTGAAGTTAGAGCTAAATTTATCAGCCAGTAGATTTGTTATGTCACCCTGGTCAGTGAAGGTTGTACCATTTACCACCAGTTCTTCACACTGCTGAGTGTTAACCTTTAAGGTTCCTGACATAGCTAAAAAAGGCCTTGTGATTATCCTAAGCCTGGGATGCTATCCTGACTTTGTAATTGGTCTTGTTTCACTTTATTACACCTTTTAGTTTCTTATTTAGTTGAATCAGAGAACTGTTGTCTGTATGAGAGTTGTTCTTTCTGATTTTGGCCATGACTTTTTTTCTTTTTTTTTTATATGCCCTTTTAAGGTAAGAATTGCCCCAGCAAGGATTGTTTTTGGTGTTACAGCTGCACTTCCTTCTGGTACACATGGCAGTCCCAGTCCAGGCATTTACATGTTGCACAGGGTTTCTGTGAATAATTTTGCATAGGTAGCTGTGTTCTCGGGGTTTGGAGGAGCCATGAAGTTTGACAAAGTGTCATTTAATAAGATGTAGTTTCCTAACTGTTATGGGTTTAATTGTTTTTTTCAGGTTGATTTTTATTTCAAGAGTGACAGCTTTGTGGTCTGACCTCACAAATGAGGATGTGACGGGGGGGGGGGGGTGCAATGATTTGACTGGAATGTGCGCTATCTAATTCGGGGTGTTTGTGTTGATAAAATCCAGGAAACGCTGTGCCTGTGAATTACAGACAGGTACAATTCCCAATCTACAAAGAGGTATCTAAAGAAATAGACTGTTAAGGAGACTCTACTACAATGGTAAGGTCTGAAGCTCAGTGTTCACTTCAGAGATATGGTAATGAAAAACTAATCAGGTGATTCTCAGGGTGGCTTTAATGTCTCTGAATCTGAATTTCTGTCGTGCTAACTAACTGACCTACCTTCAGCAATTATCATAAGTGGAGAAGAATTCTCTGAATTCCAAGGTCGGTATTATTATAGTTTTGTTTGTATAGATTTATTTCAGTTAATTTTGTTTCATGATTGACTACCCTCCCTGGATGGAGTTGATTTTAATAGAAGATATCTAATTTATCATGATCAGGATTGTTCCCTTCAGGGTACACTGCACCTCTCATATACTTCAGTTTTCTCTGATATGACTATGGGGGGATTCTCCTAGCAGGACACAAGTGTTTGACATAGCCTGAATAGTTCATTCATATAATCTTAACAAAGTTATATTATTTGTCCTAATTGATAGTTTCAGGTGTGATCTGTTATCAAGAATAGAGGAAAGAGTCTGTCAATTTACATAAAAGTGTTCAATGTATTAATATGTGATCAGTTAAATTTTATTAACTATAGTATTTTTCTTTTGACTGAACTAGTCTATAATGGTACATTGCTATGATTGAAGTAACTAAATAACATGTGACTACAGAGTACACTGACAATAACAAGCTCAAAAGGGACTTAGAAGTAAGTCACATTTGCAAAGCTTTAACATATGACTTGGCTCTTCCATAAAATGACATCAGCAGTAAAAGTGGATATCTCTATACCAAGGTTATCACAGTGCAGTTTAAGTGAGTAAGTTTATATAACAAAGTGTCACTATAATAAAGATCAATCTACAGATTACATTAAAGCATGATAGATAATTGTTGGTGTTCATTCAGGCTTAAGTTAGAAGTGGGAGATAAAGCAAGGAGACAAGGGAGACATTTAATAAGTGGAGGATGGGAATATTTTGTTTCATTATTGGAATATCAAGCCTCATTTCTTTGCATGTAGTACTGAATTTTGGGGATGATGAAATATTCACTTCCGATTTAATATATAGAATCATTAGGATATAAAGGATACAAGGAGCTTGCTTTTCTGCAGAAAACCCATATTTTTGTGATTTTTTGGTTGAAGTCCACTATTTGCACAGCTATTTTGTTTCACACTGTGGTGGAGAGAATGCTAAAGTAGTATTTGATGAACTAATAGGTAAACATGCAGAATTTTACACAGCATCTCAGCAACGTTTGGCAACCAGTTTTTAGGGATAAAAAACAAAATGACCCATTATGTTTCTGAGTATTTTAGGTAGTTTGTTCCAAATATAAGTCCATGTTCTGGAGTATGCCCTGATGTCAGTGTTAAGGTTGCTTGGGTATCTATCTAAAAAAAGAAGCAAGTCATAATGTGAAATTTAACTAAAAAGTTAAAAGATAAAGGGAAGAAGGAACACCACTATATTAAAAAACCTTGGCAGTAATCTCAGGTGATATATTTCACATAACACTTTAAAACAAGTTAAAAAATCACAGAAGGAAAATCATGGCAAGGTTTTCAGCATTCTGACAGAAGCTAGGTACTTTCACAGTGAACATACTGCTATGCATTCTGGGAATACCTAGTGGTACAGCCATTTTACAGGAAAACCTAGTTACATTACAAGGAAATAAATGTGTCCATTGGTTCAGCAGGATCAAGAAGTAAGATATCAGTCCTTTCTCCTAAACTGGGTAGAAATTTCACTCAGAATATTATTTATGAGTAATCATAAGTGTGGTAGTTAAGGGGTTGATGAAAAGATGGGCAACTATATAAAAGAATTAGATTTAGACTGCAAATACGAAAAATGAGCTTAGATTACTAACAAAGGTGATAGCTGATAATCAAGTGTGGTTGCATTACATGTACTGGACTACGTTCTACAAGGTGCAACAGAAGTCTTGTAACAGATCTTAATTTAAATCTCTCTAAACACAGAAATTTTTTTTAGAGTGGTCCAGAACAAATTATTTAGGACATTTAAAATAATGTTGCCTAGCAGCATCTCACTGGCCATTGACTTCCTTCATCTCTCCTCTTACATAACCACAAACGGCTATGAGCAGAGTCAGAACACAAAGTAGGACACTGAGGAAAAAGAGGCAGCAGCTTTAAAAGTAATTAGCAAAGCTGATTATGTTGTTGATGTTACCTATGGTATTTGATTTAAGTATACCCATTTACACTGTCAGAAAAGCACTCTTCAAATAAAAGATATTATGGCCATTCATTTTTTCACATGAACTGTTTCCTAGAATAATGCATAATTTCTCTGCATAAGTGATGAAATCTGTGCCTTGTGATTGGGAAACATTGGAGTTTAAGACAGTAGTACATAACATAATGTAAAACACAACATTTCAAAGAAAAATATGTTAAATATTGAATTAAAGCACTTTATGTGACATTGCAGAAGAGCAGGAAGGACAACTGAGTTAATTTATTTACAGACAGGAGAAAATTCTTTAACACATCTGATATGTAAGAGGGTCAAACAGAATAAAAAGACCTGTCCAGAAATTTAGGAAAAAAAACTTTTCCCATAGTGGCCAACTCTTTGATTGTTGCAGTCAGTCTGTAACAACTCAGTTCTGTACTTCGATGTTGAAATCCATTCTGCCATTTCCTGTATCTGTGGTAACAGTCCAGTTCTTGTTTTACTCATACTCAGTTGAGTCATGTACTCCTCTGTCCATGAGGCAACTATTTTAACAGCTGATTATCAAGTTATTATTCTAACTGTTGACCAAAGCTATGGTCACTGTTTTGCAGAGAGCTGGCATGCATGCAAAAATGCTCTTTTCTGTCACCTTTTTGAATTTTCAAATTTGTATATATCAACTGACCGAAAATGAGGCTTCTCATTTCTCCAGAGGTTTGCCTAATGAACTTTGCAGACTGGACCACTAAAGATTTGCCTAATTTCACCCAAGATAGCTGTATCATATTGTTTGGTTTCTACAAGAACTTTTGCAAAAACATGGACAATAAAATCAAAGCTGTATTTTTTTCAAATTATTTCCAACATATAATTACAAGGATAAAATATGGCAGTATAGCAAATTATTTATTTATTTATTTTCATTTGGTTACCGGGAAAATCCGACTGGGTGAAAAAAACATTTTCAGTGGAGGCTCGGGGAGAAAAGCTCCACATGTATCTTAAAAGTAGATAAATACATACTATTACAGAAATTATACAGTATAATTAATAACATTTTTCAGACAATATACATATTGCAAAAGACAAATTAACAGAGACAAAGTACAAATAAACATATATGCAGTTGTTGTTGTCTGGGGGCCGCCACAGCGGAACTCCGGTCTGCTAATGATTGGCAGTAGATTTTCACGGTGCCGAGTTGCCAGCTCGATGCCCAACCTTCAACGAAGGCACGCCCATTCACGCATGCAGTAAGTAAGTTTTTTAAAGTAACAATTCAGTTAAATATAACAATATTAAGAAAGTTTAAATATAGCTATTAGTCAGAAAGAGCTTAAGACTAGAATAGGTACAAACCCAAGAGTCATTAAGGAAACCTTTTGGGGAATTTTTAAACTGATGGGCATTGATAGTAGTTCTAATAGTAAGAGGAAGTGAATCCCAGACTTTTGCTACATAGTGGGAATATAGTGCATCACCAGCAGTGTTAGTTGATTTGCTCACTTGTAGGAGTGATTTATTTTCAGATCTAAGACTACGGTTGGTAAAATAAGGGTTTAATATGTTTAACAGAGCTGGAATTTTTTCAACCTGATATAATAATTTGTGTACCATGATTAGTTGATTGTATGATAGAGCTGTGGTAGTTCTTGTCAATACTGCTTTTTTAAGAAGTAATAATGGTGTGCCTGATGTGGAGAGTCAGTAGCAAATTTTGCTTTATTGGTGTAGCACATTTCAAGTTTCCTTAAATCTGCCTTTTTTAGTTAACAAGAATTGGGGAGGCATACAGCAAGGTTGACAGGAGATGGGCTCTAGAAATAGAAATACTAGAAGTATCAGTTAGGAATTTTTGTTCCTGTATAAGATACCCATTTTTTATGAACTTTCTTGATTATTTGGGATATATGTAGATCAAACCATAGGTTGTTATCAATTGTAATACTAAGTAATTTTGCTTGAGGTTCAGGGATGATTTTTGTATTATTGCCAGAAGTAATACAGAAGGTGGTAGGGATGAATGAGAGTCTAGTAGGTTGGAAGATCATAAGTTTTGTTTTTTGGGGGTTAAGTATGAGATGGGAATTTGATAGCCATAATTCAATATCAGAGAAGGACTTCTGAGTTATGTCTTGGAGTTGTTGAAGTGTAGGTGTAGCACATATAAGTGTTGTGTCATCTGCATATTGGATAATGGAAGCTAGTAAAGTAGCGGTACTAAGGTCATTTGTAAAGATATTGAAAAGTAAAGGGCCAAGGATTGATCCCTGTGGGACCCTTAATGTAATGGGAAGAAGTGGAGAAAGGTCATGCTACATTTTACTGCTTGTTGGTGACTGTCTAGATAACTAGGAAATCATCTGAGATCAGAAGGACTGAGGTTAATTTGGAAAGAACAGTTAGTAATTTGTGGTGGAAAACTGTATCAAACCCCTTGCACATATCAAGGAAGACAGCTGAAATTATTTTGCCTTCATTTCTAAGTTGACTTAGAAGAGCAGTTATTGTACTGTGATAAGGTCTAAACCCATGCTGGGAGTTGATTAGGTTATTGGTAGTAAGGTATAGGAGAAGTTGAGAGTGAATGCATCTCTCAAGGACTTTTGATAGTGGGGACACAATGACAATGGGTCTGTAATTTGAAAATTCTGTTGAGATGCCTCCCTTGTGTATGGGGATTATGTAAGCCATTTTCCATATTGATGGGACATATTGTTCTGCACTGGATCTATTATAAAGATTGAAACTGGATAGGATTACGCTTCTGCTGCTAATTTTAAGTATTCAACTGGCAGGTTATCTGCTTCTAATGTGGTAGATTTAAGTTTCTTTAATAGCGTGTATATGGTAGCAGTAGAAAAGGGCTGGAAAGAGAAAGTGGAGTCTTTCTTACTGGAAGGCTTTGGAAGTGATTTTGAATCAAAGTTATTATTTTTAGTCAGAGATAAAATACCTTCTGTGAAGTATAAAAGTCTTCTGCAATAGTTCCAGTGTAGTTTGATGTATTGGGGGTAGGGGTACAGTTTTGTCCTGGATGAAGGATAGCTTTGATTGTGCTCCAAAATTTGTGAGGATTTTGATAGTGTTTCTGTTGTAAGTTTGTATAGTTGTTCTTTTTGTCAATAGTGATTTGACGTTGTGCCTCATTTCTAAGTTGTTAGAATGTCGTTTGATTATTTTGAGTTTTACAAGTGTGCCATACTAGCCAGGTTCATAGGTAGATACTAGGCTATCTGCCTGAGGGCATTTTTAAGCCTAGCCAGAGTGTGTCAGCTTTCGCCAGCCCATTGATTAATTAACTGATCCTCTGTCATGCAGAGCCAATTAATTGATCCCAGAGGTGTATTTTCTGTTACCCATCCACTCGTCAAGGTTTCTCTTGAAGAGTGTTAGTGAGGGGCTCTGACTAATGTAGTTTGGAATTTTGTTCCAAAGCATGGGGAGTCTCTGTGATAGGAATCTATCCCTCCAGCATGTTCTATTTATTGTTGTGGTGAGGTTTAGCTCACTAAAGCGTGTGGCTCGCAGTGACTTGGATTTCTTTAGGTGGAGTATGTCCATCAATTCTAAGTTGGACATGGTTTTATAAGTCAGGCAGAGATCACCTCTGACTAAGCAATATGCCTCTGAGTACAGCTGGAGTTTTTTCAGTTGGGCTGCATAGGGCATATGTTTGAGGCCAGTAATCCTCTTGGTGAAGTACTTTTGTGGCCTCTCCAGCTGTTGTAAGTGTCTTGTGAGGTACATCCCATATGGGGCATTGTACTCTATGATGGATCTGATGAGTGATGAGTAGAGGGGCACTATAACCTCTTTATTTCTAGATGCAAACCCTTTAGTAATTAGATGGGCCATATAGAAGGATTTCCTAACTACTTTGGCAATATGATTGTCAAAGGAGAGATTACTATCTACCTGGGTCCCCAGATCTCTTATTACCTCTTCTGTATTAAGGGGGCTGCCACCTATGTGGTAATTCGTGGGTGTTTTGTTTTTCCCAAATGGGATGACTATGCAATTTTTGGCATTTAGCTTGAGGCCATGACTTTGACACCAGGTGTCTGTCTCAGTAAGGCCCTTTTGGAGGATGTCCGTGTCAGCCGGAAAGTCAATTATGACTCCCAGTTTGCAGTCATTGCCGAACTTGGTTAGCCATAGTCCTCCTGTGTTTGCCTGGACTTCTGAGAAGTATATGCCAAATAGTAGAGGTCCCAGAACCAAGCCTTGTGGGACACCACTTGTGACTGGCTTAGAGTCGGACCTGGAGCCCGCTATTCTTACCATGTGAGTTCTGTCTGTAAGCCAGCTGGCAACCCATATCGTGACGTAGGGGTTTATGTTCAGGCTGGTGAGTTTTTCTGTAATATCTGAGTAGGGAATGGTGTCAAAAGCCTTAGTGAGGTCAAGGTAGGCTGTGTGAACAACCTTTCCCTCGTCTATGACTTTGGTGACTGTCTCGAAGAAGTCAACCAGGTTTAGTAGGCATGATCTGCCCTTAACAAAGCCGAACTGGGTCAGGTCAAGTGTTTGGAGGCTCCCAATGTCTTTGTTAATGAGTTTCATAATGATGCGCTCCATAGCCTTGCAGACCAGGCTAGTCAGAATTATGGAGATATAGTTAACAGGGTCAGTTGTGGCCCCTCCTTTGTGGAGTGGAATAACTGTTGCTGTGCGCCATTCTATGGGCACGTAGCCTGTGGAGAGGCTGAGGCTGAACAGCGTGTTTAGGTGGGGGGGTTAGTTCATTCAGTAGTTCATGCAAGACACAACCTGAGACACCATCTGGCCCCATTGACACTGTGCTTTTGGCTTTTGAAGGGCTATTTTCACCTGTGCGTCTGTGATTTCTGGGACACTACACTTTTCCGGTATTGTTATGGGCTGTTTTGGGGGTGAGAGGGGGTGAAGTTTGCACTGAATCTATCTGCCAGGTTGTTGGCAATATCAGTAGATTCAGTATATTTTGTGCTATTTTACACTAGTTCAGTGCATATTTGTGAGTTGCCACTTAGATTCTTAACATAGCTAAAGAAGGCTTTGTGGTTATCTTTTGAATCCATGGCTATTTTTCTTTCGAAGTTAGCCTTGGATGATTTTATGAGGGACCTTAGTTTCTTACTGATACTGATCAGGGATGTCTTTCCTTCTTGGGATTTGCTTTTTTTCTGAACTACTTTCCTCCTATTGTATAGCCTGTTTATGGCAGGGGTCCACCAGACTGGTTTCCTTCTCTTAGAGGAGTGAGTCTTGGTTTTGCTAGGGATTGCACGATCCATGCATCATTGTAGGTGCTCATAGAGTGCATTTGTAAAGGTTTCTGCATCTTGGGCAGCATTATCCTTTAGCGATCTGGGTCTTTAGGTCTTATCTTTTAACTGGAGACTTCTAGTTTCTTTAGTTAGCTATGATGTATATTTAGCTTTTGTGCAAATTGTTCTAGGAAGAGCTAAGCAGTTCAGGATGTTGATAAAGGTGGTATTAAAATATTCTACTGCATTGTCTAAGGGAAGATTCTTAAGTGGGGACCAGTTACATTTTATTAGTATGCCTATTACGTGCTGAGAGTTGAAGTTTTTTTTTTTTTACTATGGATTTGGCAAAAAGTGGTATATTTGTAATGATTAATATGTTGCCTTACTAGATAGGGTGGCATATGGTCACTGATACTGTCAGGTAAATAGCCAGAATGTTGATATAAGTGAGGTCTGTTCGTCAATGTCCAATCCAATATTGATTGTCTGTTTGATTTTTTGTCAATTCTTTTAGGTGTTTGGATAAGTTGTGTAAAGCCATAGAGATTTATATGATTACTGGGGTTATGTGAGTTACATGTTGTCCAGTCTATATTTAAATCACCCATAATGCTAGTTTCTTGAGTAATGGATTGTGATATAGACTGGAGAATGTATTCTATTGTAGAGATGTTGTTGCTGGGTGGGACATAGATGACTATAATGGTTATGTACTTGTCATGGTTAACCTGTAGCTTATATAAAGATCTAAACTGACTAGAGTACATCAGGCAGAGACAAAATAAAGACTCCTATGTATCTGTATTAAAGTCACATCTATAGTGATAAGTAAATCATATGTTATGGACTTGTGGAGTGTATCAGGATAAGGGTGGATTTGTTTTTCATTGGTATGTGGACCTCACAGTAACCTGGAAAAGAATGTTACCCTGTTATATTTATTTTGTTTCATCATAGGTGAAAGGCAATATATTTGTTAACAGCTCAGACCCACTTATTGAAAAAACAATTTGCAATTATTATGTTTAATTAACCATCTTTATCAAAAGACAGAAAATGCAGAGTTCACAGAACAAAGATACAAATTTTTCATCTAAAACTATTATACTTTTTGGAACCTGTATCCCTTATGTAGAGACTTAGTCCCACTCAAACCCCCACAACCTATGATAAACAAATCTGTTTTGTGAAAGCATTAATGGAATACTGTGTGCGTGTGTGCGTGTGTGCGTTTGTGTGTGTGTGTGTGTGTGTGTGTGTGTGTGTGTGTGTGTGTGTGTGTGTGTGTGTGTGTGTGTGTGTGTGTAAATGCCTTCTACTTTCTTAGATATTATACAGTCTTGGCCAGCATGAACCAGGGTTAGGAAGATGGCCTAATGGTTAAGGTGTTTGCCTTACAAACACAAGGTGCAAGGTTTGAGTCTCACAAGGGACGATTGGCTAGGCTTACAATGACTTGCAAGGGCAGTTAGCTTAGTACTAACCTGTGTGTTGGTTTATTTTCTTTATACCCACATGTAGCTATGTAGCTAATAGACAAGAGTGGACATAATAAAGTGACAACTAAAGAAAGGGTGTTATTGTATCACCTATGCTGTTCGTCTAAGTTAATATCCATACACACTAAAAGCATGTGCACACACACACACACACACACACACACACACACACACACACACACACACACACTGTCAGCATTAGCAACTGCTAAGTATTTGTAGCTGAAGAAGGCAGTTCTACATATGTTCACAAGATGTAAATTACTCAGACCATACATTGCTTTATTTATTCATTCATTTATTTGTTTATTTATTTATTAATTTATTAAGAAGGCAAATGGGTTAGACATGGATCATTTTTTAGCTATGACTCAAAGAACATGGGAAAGGTTAAAATACAAAGTCCAGTAAAATACATTACAACATAGACATAATGATGTGAATGATCTGATTATGTTACATTTGGAGAAAACTTTAGTGCATTGCTTAAAGATTCAGTAAAATCCCATCAGCAATAAAGGCAAAGCTCTCTATATTGTTGTTCATTTAGGACCTTCGATTTTGGGTGTGTTTTTTGCAGTACTCAGAATCACAGTAGATAATTAAGCATTTAAGTCAGCATTCTGCACTAGATCTCTATATTGATTTAGTGGATAGGCTTCCATAAGCAACAGTTAGATAAAAAAAAGTTCAAATCAGAACCGCAGACAGGTAAACTGAGAACTAGTGCAGTTTGTTCAGATTTCAGTTAGAAGATATTGTGAAAAGAGAAAAGGATAGGAGAGGTAGTTTGTGACTGGAGGGATCTACCCAGAAGTGAGTCTCCATTTGGTAGTTTGAACTGCTCCTAAACTGGAATACACTCTAATACCAACGACAATTTTGTTTGGCCACTGTCATCATGAGATGGACAGCAAATGATAGGCTGTTTTTGTCATAAAAATATATATGAGTATAAAAGAAAGTACCTTTCCCCATTATTGGTAACCATCCATCCATACTGAGAGATAAGCAGTGAAACTTGAATATTCCTAGCAATTAAATAAAACTCTAAATGCTGAGGGATATATTTTATTGGTCTTACTTTCAAGGCCAAGAAAAAAAAGTGATAAAACATATTCTTCTTCTTCTTCTTTTGGCTGCTCCCATCAGGGGTCGCCACAGCAGATCAACTGTTTCCATTTCCTCCTGTCCTCTGCATCTTGCTCTGTCACACCAACCACCTGCATGTCCTCTCTCACCACATCCATAAACCTTAACTTAGGCCTTCCTCTTTTCCTGTTACCTGGCAGCTTCATCCTTAGCATCTTTTTCCCAATATACTCTGCATCCCTCCTCAGCACATGTCCAAACCAACGTAATCTTGCCTCCCTGGCTTTGTCTCCAAACCTTCCAACCTGGGATGACCCTCTAATATACTTATTCCTAATCCTGTCCACCCTTGTCACACCCAGTGCAAATCTTAACATCTTCAACTCTGCCACGTCAAGCTCTGACTCCTGCCTTTTTGTCAGTGCCACTGTCTCCAACCCGTATAACATAGCTGGTCTCACTACTCTCTTGTAGACCTTCCCTTTCACTCTTACTGGTACTCATCTGTCACAAATCACTCCTGACACTCTTCTCCACCCACTCCATCCTGCCTGTACTCTCTTCTTTACCTCTCTGCCACACTCACCATTACTCTGAACTGTTGATCCCAAGTACTTAAACTCATTCACCTTCACCACCTCTACTCCCTGCATCCTCACCATTCCTCTATCCTCCCTCTCATTCACACACATATATTCTGTCTTAGTCCTGCTGACCTTCATTCCTCTTCTCTCTAGAGCATATCTCCACCTCTCCAGGGTCTCCTCCACCTGTTCCCCACTCCCACTACAGATCACAATGTCATCTGCAAACATCATAGTCCACGGGGACTCCTGTCTGATCTGGTCTGTCAACCTGTCCATCACCATTGCAAATAAGAAAGGGCACAGAGCTGATCCTTGATGTAATCCCACCTCCACCTTAAACACATCCGTCACTTCCACCGCAGACCTCACCAATGTCACACTACCCTCGTACATATCCTGTACCACTCTTACATACTTCTCTCACACTCCCGACTTCCTCATACAATACCACATCTCCTCTCTAGGCACCCTGTCATATGCTTTCTCTAAATCCACAAAGACACAATGCCACTCCTTCTGACCTTCTCTGTACTTCTCCATCAACACTCTCAGAGCAAACATCGCATCTGTAGTGCTCTTTCCTGGCATGAAACCATACTGCTGATCACTAATCATCACCTTCCTTCTTAACCTAGCTTCCACTACTCTTTCCCATAACTTCATGCTGTGACTGATCAGTTTAATCCCTCTGTAGTTACTACAGCTATGCACCTCACCCTTATTCTTAAAAATCGGTACCAAAACATTTTTTCTCCATTCCTCAGGCATCCTCTCACTTTCCAAGATTTCATTAAACAATCTAGTTAAAAACTCCACTGCCATTTCACCTAAACACCTCCATGCTTCCACAGGTATCCTTACTTCCTCCTTGCTAATCCACTGCACTTCATGATTCATTTACCACACATCATCCAACCTTCTCTCCCTCTCATTCTCTTCCTTCATCAACCCCTCAAAGTACTCTTTCCATCTGCTCAACACACTCTCCTCGCTTGTGAGTACGTTTCCCTCATTATCCTTTATCACCCTTACCTGCTGCACATCTTTACTAGTTCAGTCCCTCTGTCTAGCCAATTGGTACAGGTCCTTTTCTCCCTCCTTAGTGTCCAACCTTTTATACAACTTTTCATACGACTTATCCTTAGCCTTCGCCACCTCTCACTTTGCCATGCACCTCCATTTATTTACTGAATTTCATCCCTATATATAAGCTTGAGCTGGTCGATGACATTGTTGATAATACAGCTGATATAACAGAAGAAATTTAATAAGGCAATAGCTAAACAGGGTGTTTATGATTTAACAAACCTTGGAAACCATATGCCCAGTACCACATTAATCACGTTTTTTTTCCTCACAAGTACGTGTGCTAAGCTATGGCAGCAGCAATGACTGACAAGTTAACTCACCATTTGCAAAACTCACCTACCTGACTCTTTTCAGGAATGTGGCAGCTATACTCATCTAGTCTTCATGCTGTCTCTTTACTATTTATGCCATACATACCAGTGTGGTGATAAGTAGGGGTGAAGCCAGGATTTTTTGAATTGTATGCAATATTTTAGAATACAATAATGACTCTCCCAGCCTCAGCTCAGACAGTTCATGTTTCTGGCGTTCATACCTTGTCACTATTAAAACAAGAGCTGCTTAAATGCTAGATGTAAGAAAAAAAATTGGTAATCATGCATTCTGAAAATAAAAAGAAATTCAACAAAATATATAACCATGTGCCATAATAAATATATAATTACAGAAATACATATTATCCAAATAAAACATTTGAATCACAGTCCAAAGTTGGAAGAAGAAAAGATAATCCACAGAAACATTTAATAAAAAATGCTTTATTCCATTACTCCAATACATTAAACATGTTCATCTCATAGCAGAGAATTAATCATAACAGACACATTCACAAGCACTGCTTACATAAGATCCTTAGAGCTAATGTCACTTTGAATCATGAGACACATAACATGACCATTTCTTAATTTTTCTCTTTTTAAATAGATTTTTTTTCTTTCTTTATTACTGTAATCAAACTAACTAGATTCCTACTTTTATGTATATATTACTGTAATCAAACCAATTAAATTCCTGCTTTTATGCATATATTCTGTATATATTACTGTAATCACTAAGTGTAACACAGTTTCTACTTCTGTACCAATTAATGTTTAATTTTATCTGTATCTATATTCTTGTTGGAGCTTTTCTTCCCAGGTCTCCACTGAAAATGAGCTCTTTTAGGCCCAGTGGACCTTCCCGGTAAACACGTGCAATAAATTAAATAAATAAAATAAGTAGCATTTAAAATTCTCCTTGTTATTTAGCCCAGGGAGACAGCATGCATTTAATCTTAGATGCCAACTATATATTTTCCATTCAAGATAATTTTCGTTATCAAGTCTAAACTTAAAATTCTTGGCTGCATCAATTGCAGATAAAAATACAACCGTCTGCTTTGGAACATACTGTGACGATTGGGGAGAGATGGGCAAAGGTTGCCAGCCTAGTCAAATAGAATTTGATATATAATTCTGGCATTTGTAAATAAATGTAAAATACAGGCATGTTTTCTTGAGTGTAAAACTCTGTGAAAAATGGAACTGCAAACCATGTGACAACATTGTAGTCTACTGGCCCAGTGAAGCATGTTGTGACCCTTTCATATTAGAATTCGGCTCCAGTGGGTCTGGATGAAGGTTTCATGCCCATTGTTTTAAGGCTAAAGTTTATGACCAGAATTTAGATGTGGAATGTGCTTTATTGCTCTAGTTTCTGTTAGAATATACATGTGAAATGTGTTCTATTGTTGTAAGTTTCTGTGCAGGTGTTAGATTGCTAAATAATGCAGTTTGTGGCCTGAAAACTCAGACCAGATGTTAAGATGATGCAATATGAATACTGGGAAAAATTAAGTGTCAAACATTATGTAATTTGGGAGGGCCTTAAAGACATGTTTGTTAGTAATGTTTAAATACTATTTCTCACAAGAGACTGCAAGCATTTTGATCTTGATATCCAACTTATCAGCACTCTGCCTTGTGCTCACATGTAAGTTTTAGCACTGTGATTTCTTGTAGGAATAGTTAAAGCTAGTAAAGATTAATTAGGTATTTTTCTTTGAAATCAGACCTGTCTTACTGTATTATTTTAACTTTCTGTGTGATCTCTGAACTCTTAGATATCTCAGTGGTGTAGTAGTTTTGTCTTGTGTTTTAATTATTTATTATTAATTTTTTTAAAACCTTCTACCTGTGGCTGGTTTGTGTAGAGATAAGCTCTAGAGTACATTGCATATTTATAGAGGTTATTGTAACAGACCACTCTAAAGTAAGCCTTGACTGTTAGTCATACTACCATTGGATAATAATATTGCACAGTAATAACTGGACACCCTTTTACGGGCCTTTTAGTAGCTTATATTATTAGTTGGGTGGTGGCAGTAATTACTACTGTATAGTCTGGGTAAAGGAAAATCTCTGATGAAGTCTTGTAATGAACCCGATGAAAGTTCTTATGGTTAATTGATTCAATAAACAGTGATGGACCTACCCCTGGCTTCCTGCTTTCCTTCGTGTTTTTACTAAACTCAACATGCTCACTCTTAAATCTGATATCCCACCCCACATCTCCTGGGCAAAACCAAATTAACTCCAAAACTCTTGTGTCCACCCACATTTCCTCCACCCCCTGCCCCTAATCCCACAGACATCTCTGGACAAATTAGTTTGCATCCAAATTGAATTTATGTTGGGGATTGTATATCAGCTGTAAAACTTGTTATAATAAAGTCTCAGAGTGCCATTACTTAGCTTCATAGGTTGGTACTAGGCTATCGGCCCTAGAGCCTATGCAAGCCTAGCCATAACAATTCCCTGGATATTCCTTCCCACAATATTTACTTTGGAGAATATAAAAAAATTCTGGAAAAATAAATGTGTTTTCTGTTCTCTGTGTTGTGAAATGTTTAGCATTAGTTAACAGTTATTTGGTGCAATTTATTCATTAATGCACCATGAATTAACCTGACCCTATTCTTAACTAATAGGCAAAGATGGATGTTACTGGATGGCATTTGAACAGATCCATTTGAATCAGTTAATATGACATTTTGTTGCCATCTGTGTTACTGTACACACACACACACACACACGCACGCACACACACACACACACACACACACACACACACACACACACACAAAAATAAAAAAAAAGTACTGAAGCTGCTAGCGCTTGTAACCATGACAATTTGCAGTAGAAGAATGCAGTTCTGTATGTGTTTAAAAATGGAACTCTTAACAATCCTCTCACTGTTTTATTTATTTTTTATTTATTTATAGGGTAGATGGGGCAGTCCATGGACTTATTTCTGCAACAGAAAGACCACAACAGCAATCCAGCAACTCCGAAGAAGGAATTTATTTCCAAAACACCAGTTGTAGAAAATCTCTAGCGCCTCGGCCAAAAGCCTTTAACTCTTTCTACTAAATTTGTTTGCTGTGGTTAATCTATTTATTTCTGCAACAGCCTGAGCAATATAACAAACTTAATTTGAAGTAACTAAATAACATATGACTACAGAGCACATTAATAGTAAGAACATTAAAAGGGACTGAAAAGTAAGTCACATTTGCAAAGCTTTACCCTATGACTTGGTCATCCATAAAATGACATCAGCAGTAAATGTGGAGGCGATATTGTAGTTGAGGGCCTCACCAGATGCGCAGTAGCCAGCCACACCCAAAACCCACCCCCGTGATATGTCATTCATGAATAAGCATTCCCTCCGAATGTACAACCGAAGAAAAAGTGCACTTGACGTTGTAATAGGACAGTAACAATAACAGTAAACTGAAGTAAATTACCGGTATGTGTGAATGACATTTAAACAAAAAACACTTTCTCGACCTTGGGGTATTTCAGTTTCTTAGAGGACTGCCAACTGCTAAATTATAGATTTGATACAACATAATAGCTTCTTATTTAAACTAAAGTGTTTCCATTGTCACAGTCCTTTTAATAGTCAAACAGTCACCAAAATCTCATATTGACACTTTGAATGGTTATGTGCGGTCAGTACAGCACGCAATTGTATGAAGTGTAACTGCTTCTTTCTTTTACTCAGTTGTGGGGTTAGTCTTGAAGTCTTAAGTATTACAGGGTGTTGCAGCATGACTGAACTTTGATATGCACATATTGTGTATAATGGCAAGTTTAATCGACCTAAAATAATAAAAAAATATAGAATTTATTGCCAGTTGTTGAAAACCCCAAGTAATATGCAGACCAGGTTGTCACTCAATTTCCGACACTCCCACTTCTGCGCGAAATGAACTGGTGAGGCCCTCAACTACAATATCGCCAATGGATATCTCTATACCAAGGTTATTGCGGTGCAGTTTAACTGTTTAGGTTACATAACAAAGTGTCACTGTAATAAAGACCAATCTATGGATTACATTAACACATTATATATAATTGTTGGTATTAATTCGGGCTTAAGCTAGAAGTGGGAGGAAAGCCAAGGAGACAAGGGCTGACGTTTAATGAGTGGAGGATGGGAATCTTTTGTTTCATAAATGAAAATATATTCAAGTCTCATTTTATTGGAATATCAAGCCTCATTTCTTTGCATAACGTATTGAATTTCGGGGATGAGGAAATATTCACTTACCCCCAAGGCTGACTGTCTTCCGATTTAATGTTTGGACATAGAAGATTATAAAGGATACAAGGAGCTTGCTTTTCTGCTGAAAACCCATATTGTTATGATTTTGGTTGAAGTCCATTATTTGCACAGGTGTTTTGCTCCACACTGTGGTAGAAAGCATGCTGAAGTATTATTTGATGAACTAATAGGTATACATGGAGAATTTACAGAGGATCTCACCAACATTTGACAACTAGATTATAGGGATAAAATGCAAAATGATCCATTATGTTTATGAGTGTTTCAGGTAGCTTGCTGCAAACATGTTCCTTTTCTGGAATATGCCCTGATGTCAGTGATAAGGTTGCTTGGGTATCCATAGTAGAAAAACAGCACTGCTATCTTGAGAGAGACAAGATCAATGGGAGTGCACTGCTGAGAGACTGGCAGAAAATGAGTGAGGAGCGCCGCTGTTCATACAGGAGTATAAACATTTAAGACAAAGAGAATGTTCTTTGGACTGAGAGATTGGCAGTAATGCTAAAATGGACCTAACAGCAAAGTAAGCCTATAGATGATTTTGAGGGTTATTTTATTTTTGTGGTGTTGCCAAAAGGGCTAACAGAAAGATGAAGCATTCACATATTACTTATCTGTCCTCAGGAGTAAGCAGTATTGTGATAACATCCTGTTTGAGTTGATTAAGGACCTTATTGGTAAACAAGCTGATATGATATCAAAATATTAATTATGACTCAGATTCCAGGGTATTTGAAATGAGTTGCCTAGAAAAATGAGTGTCCCATACCTAGGAAATCCATAATTCCTCACAGTTATGTGCTACATACAGGTAGTAGCTATAGCTGCGAGGGGGGTTGTCTTGGCCTGAGTGAGGTTAATCAGGTTATCCCATTCTTATAATATATAAACTGACACCAGGTTTGTTTCATTCTGTACATGTACCATGTGTTCTCTTCCAAATTATCACACTACCTCTTTACTCTTCACCACACCATGCCATTCATAACACAAACCATTTAAATTACATTAATTCATGAAAACTATCATAATAAAATAAATGTCCTTGATTTAGATATTGCCTGAGTTGCACAAAACAACAGCTGTCCATTGCTCTCATGTATTGTCTCAGTATATGGTTTTATGATGAAAAAATATTTTCTAGTAATTATAAAATTTAGCTGCTAACTCTAGAAAGATTTAACCATACCATGAGGTACTTGATGATAGGTTGCTAGCAAGGGGTTTCATTACCATCTGAGGTTCTGGTTCCCACCACAAAAAATAATTCTATATTTTTAAAATATTTTTGAGAGCAGGTTTCATTAATTATGTGTTCATTTTATTCCAGGATTTTCCTCCCTCTCACCTTCTCTTCTTTTCTCCTCGTAAGCAGCCATTGTCAAATACAGCACTAGTCAGATGGTACAGAATAGACTATCTTCTGTAGGATTAACGATACAAATCCACTCTGAATAAACCCTTTGCACTGATGATCATACTTCAGCCAATCCAATATTATTCGGTAGAGTTGCAATACAATATATTACTTCTAGAATATGGAGAATTGTCAAACCAAATATAACACCTCAAACTAGTAGAAATTATTATAATTCATAGGTAGCTATTCTGCATGAGGCCTATGAGACTATTGAGGGGCCTAATCCCATTTTGCAATTGCCCTATAGCAGTATCTGGTTATGTGACATGGAATTTGAAGAACTCAAACCCTGCACTACAGAAAGCAACTTTTTAATATATCTATAGTATATAGATAATATAATAATGTATGTGTGTGTGTGTGTATATATATATATATATATATATATATATATATATATATATATATATATATATGGGTCCCCTTCATATCATCAAACTTTCAAAAGTTCGACTTTCATATGGCCAAGACCATATGCTCGAACTTTTAAAAGTTTGAATGTTCTTAATGGAGAACTCCATACAAAGTGGAACAGGAAGATTTCCCTTTTCCACACTGTAGTGCGATCTCGGAGTTGGTATATTTAAATAGCACAGGGTGTGGGGGTACCTGGGGGGTTTGCCACCCTGCTAAAAGCATTCAATTAGTTTTTCTGTTTTGTTTTACTTTTTTTAAAAGATGTTCGAACTTTTAAGTGTTCAATCATATGGTCTTGACCATATGAAAGTCAAACATTTGAAAGTTTGATTATCTGAAGGAGACCCATACATATATATATATATATATATATATATATATAGAGAGAGAGAGAGAGAGAGAGAGAGATAGAGATATAGATATACATATAGATATAGATATATAGATATATAGATATAGTATATAGAATAGTATTTATTTTCTGTACTAATTTCCAGCGAATTAAATGAAAAACTTCTGATGCAGGGCATAAGGAGGACAAAAAGACTTCACACAGAAGGCACTCTCAGAAATAATTATTTCAGCGAAAAAAGTGTTGCAAGGATGTACCACTGTACCACCCTGCACCACTATTACCTATTTGGTTTTATCTACTTCTTTACAGAAACAAAATCCAATTAGCAACTCATGACTTTTCAGAGGTACTAGACATCATATGACCCAAGTCCTTGGCAGTTGGTGTTGCAAAGAGGAACACTAATGGTTAACTGAGTTAACAACTAAGCATTGTTTAAGTACTATCAGGAATGTGTTTTTTTTTTTTCTCAAAAATGCTTCAGTAGATTTTCTTTTCATTACAGTAAATGCCACAAAATTTGAAGGACTAGTTATTAAATAACTAATTTATTTTTATGGGGAGGTAGAATTCAGGCAATCTTGTCATTAGTTACAAAGAGCACTTTAGATCTAAGTGCAAGGTAAAACTGCCAGCGGTGATTCAAATAAATGTATTTTATTTACTTTATTTTATTTTGTATTTGTTTTCCAGGGTAGAACACTGATCTCCCTGGACCTTTCCATTTTAATTTAAATTTAAAACTGAAGCTCAGACAGACTGTGATTCAATGCAAGCCATTTCTGCTGGGCACTGCACTTGCAATTTAACATTGTTTAATGCTGGCGTACAGATATGTACACAAGCTGATAAAATGTCAACTCCATGGCATAAGGGATACAGCCCTGACTACCTTTTAAATGTGCTGGGTTATATTAACAGCCTTGGTGATGAGGATATGGCTGCAAAGAAGTGGGTGTGAGAGGCAAATATCACCTCTCCCATCTTAGTGGAAGAGAGGAGTTTTGCTCTGCTGCATTTCTGACAAACCCTACGTACCAGTGATTAAAGTAATGCAACACAGACTGAGCTACAGTTTTTTTCTGCCAAGTACCATGTAGTAGTGTAGTCAGAAAATGACAGTCTCCTGGAAGCTTCCATCCATCACTGTGATAGTACTGGCTTTGTCAGATTACACATCAAACTCTCAGAAGGAGAATTAAGGGATAATTAGTAAAAAAAACTTGATTCCTGCAGGATGAACGTTTTGATCTCCATCTCTCACCTCCCTTTCACAGTATTTTTAGACACTAGAAAGAACCAGGTAGCAGAAGTGCCAGTGGAAAATGAGAGTTAAGTGGTCTAATAAACAAAGGAGAAGAGGACCTTGGGAAAACATCAGTTTGGTAAGGATTTTTGGAAATTAATGTTTTATGCTAGGTAAGTGGTCAAACAATGCTAGGTAAGTGATCAAACAATGCTAGTTAAGTGATCAAACGGTGCTAGTTAAGTGGTCAAACAATGCTAGGTAAGTGATCAAACAATGCTAGGTAAGTGGTCAAACAATGCTAGGTAAGTGGTCAAACAATGCTAGGTAAGTGATCAAAGTATGCTAGGTAAGTGGTCAAACGGTGCTAGTTAAGTGGTCAAACGGTGCTAGTTAAGTGGTCAAACGGTGCTAGGTAAGTGATCAAACAATGCTAGTTAAGTGATCAAACGGTGCTAGTTAAGTGGTCAAACAATGCTAGGTAAGTGATCAAACAATGCTAGGTAAGTGGTCAAACAATGCTAGGTAAGTGGTCAAATAATGCTAGGTAAGTGATCAAACAATGCTAGGTAAGTGGTCAAACAATGCTAGGTAAGTGATCAAACAATGCTAGTTAAGTGGTCAAACAATGCTAGTTAAGTGGTCAAACAATGCTAGGTAAGTGGTCAAACAATGCTAGGTAAGTGATCAAACAATGCTAGGTAAGTGGTCAAACAATGCTAGGTAAGTGATCAAACAATGCTAGGTAAGTGGTCAAACGGTGCTAGTTAAGTGGTCAAACGGTGCTAGTTAAGTGGTCAAACGGTGCTAGGTAAGTGATCAAACAATGCTAGTTAAGTGATCAAACGGTGCTAGTTAAGTGGTCAAACAATGCTAGGTAAGTGATCAAACAATGCTAGGTAAGTGGTCAAACAATGCTAGGTAAGTGGTCAAACAATGCTAGGTAAGTGATCAAACAATGCTAGGTAAGTGGTCAAACGGTGCTAGTTAAGTGGTCAAACAATGCTAGGTAAGTGATCAAACAATGCTAGGTAAGTGGTCAAACAATGCTAGTTAAGTGATCAAACGGTGCTAGTTAAGTGGTCAAACAATGCTAGGTAAGTGATCAAACAATGCTAGGTAAGTGATCAAACAATGCTAGGTAAGTGGTCAAACAATGCTAGGTAAGTGGTTAAACAATGCTAGGTAAGTGATCAAACAATGCTAGGTAAGTGGTCAAACGGTGTTAGGTAAGTGATCAGACAATACTAGGTAAGTGATTAAACAGTGTTAGGTAGGTGATCAAACAATGCTAGTTAAGTGATCAAACGGTGCTAGTTAAGTGGTCAAACAATGCTAGGTAAGTGATCAAACAATGCTAGGTAAGTGATTAAACAATGCTAGGTAAGTGGTCAAACACTGCTAGGTAAGTGATCAAACAATGCTAGGTAAGTGATCAAACACTGCTAGTTAAGTGATCATGGGCACCGTAGCATGTCTAACCATATGCACCTTTAAGCAGACACACTTAACAGATCTTATCACCCTTCACAACTACTTATTAGTACTAGCTTCCCAAACTGGGAAGGGCCATACTTGATAACCGTGGTGTAAATTTGTAAAACAATCAATGTACACCACAATTCTGCTCACTATCATTTATAATAACAATGAAACAAATACAAATAAAACCACACATGCAAACAAGCAGGAAGTCAATCACAGGTATTTAAAAAAAGGATTTAGCATTTTGAAGAAGTCTGACATTTTACAGACAAAAGTGCTAAATCCTATTATTAAATACCTGTGAGTGATGTCCTAGTGTAAATTTGTGCCTACCAATTCATTTGAGCAGGCTTGAAGGTCCGAATGGATAGATGAAAGGTCAGCAAGCGAAGTTGAGTAGGAGTGCTGAAATTGAATTCATCCTCAAGTCTTGGTGAGTACCTTCTTGAGGTGGACCCTGTTTTTCCCAAAACCTCACCAAGGTGACACTGATATATAGACTGTATTTATATAGCATATATCATGGACAGAAGTAGGTCAAAAATTAAAAAAGATAGCTGGGTGCACAAGACCCAGAATAAAAAAGTGCCTACTCCTGGTAAGGGTACTTGTGCCAGGTCTGGAACAATAGTGTAGAATCCTCAAAATACAGAAACATTCCTACAATGGGGCCAGGCCAGGCCCAGGGGGTAGGACTGCCCCCTGATATAGAAGGAAGTAGCAGTCCAAAAAAACTGATTGGCCAAAGAAGAGCCATAAAGATGACAGAGTGGACTATTGAGGCTAAGAAAGAAATTATGTATTGCTACTATTATGCAAAAAGCCCAGAATTTCCAGACGCAAGATATACAAAAAGATTAAGATGTAAATTAGAGGAAAGAAAAATACTTCCACAAGAAAAACTGTCAGAAACTTCAAATAAAAAATTGTGGTCATTAAAACAAAAGATTTGTGAAAAACAGTATATAGACCAAGAAACTTTGATCTGTTTGGAAAAAGAACCATCTGAGGAAGTGCGAAAATATAAACAACAAAGCCTAGATATTTTTGAAAAGTATAAAAAAGAAATATGGACATGGAAAAGAAAGAGAGATTTGATATGGTGCAATATTTATACATAAGCAAAAGCCAAATTAATCAACGTAAAGAAGATAAATACAAGCAAAAGCATCGAGATATGGACATTTTTCACAATAAAAAAAATATCAAAAAGAGGGAATGTAAAAAAAGAAGATTAGTAAAGTAGAAGTTAAAAAAATAGAAGTTGAAGTTAATGAGTGCCTGCAAAGTGAAGGATTTGATGTAGAAGGTAGGTTACATCACAGCATGATGCATAAGTGATGAAATTTGTGCCTTGTGATTGGGAAAACATTGGAGTTTAACACAGTAATGCATAACATAATGTAAAACACAACATTTAAAAAAATATGTTAAATATTGAATTAAAGCACTTTATGTGACATTGCAGAAGAGCAATAAAGACAGCTGAATTAATTTATTTACAGACAGGAGAAAATTCTGTAATACATTTGATATGTAAGTGGGTCAAATAGAATACAAAGACCTGTCCAGAAATTTAGCAAAGAAGCAGCTTCTCCCATAGCAGCTATCTCTTTGAGTGTTGCAGTCAGTCTGTAACAACTCAGTTCTGTTCTTTCATGTGGAAATCCATTCTTCCATTTCCTATATCTGTGGTAGATCACAGATTGCATGTAACAGTTCAGTTCCTGTTTTACTTATACTCAGATGAGTCATGTACTCCTCTATCTGCGAGGCAACAGTTTTAACAGCTGACTATCAAGTTATTATTCTAAGTATTGACCAAAACTATGGTCACTATTTTCCAGAGAGTTGGCATGTATGCAAAAATGTCCTTTTCTGTCACCTTTTTGAATTTTCAAATTTGTAATATATTAACTGACCGAAAATGAGGCTTCTCATTTCTCCAGAAGTTTGCCTGATGAACTTTGCAGAGTGGACCACTAATGATTTGCCTAATTTCAGCCAAGACAGATGTATCATATCCTTTGGTTTCTATAAGAACTTCTGCAAAAACATGGACAATAAAATCAAAGCTGTAATTTTTTCAAATTGTTTCCAACATATAAGTACAAGGATAAAATATGGCAGTATAGCAAATAATGGATATAAAAATCGAAACAGCCTAGAGTATATCAGCCAGAGACAAAATAAAGACTCCTATGTATCTGTATTAAAGTCGTTTCTATAGTGATAAGTAAATGATATGTTATGGACTTGTGGAGTGTGTCAGGGTATGGGTGGATTTGTTTTTCATAGGTATGGGGACCTCACAGTAACCTGGGAAAGAATGTTACCCTGTTATATTTATTTTGTTTCATCTTAGGTGAAAGGCAAGATATTTGTTCTTAACAGCTCAGACCCAATTATTGAAAACACAATTTACAATTATTATGCTTAATTAACCATCTTTACCAAAAGACAGAAAATGCAGAGTTCACAAAACAAAGATACAAATTTTTCATTTAAAACTATTATACATTTTCGAACCTGTATCCTTTATGTAGAGACTTAGACCCACTCAAAGCCCCACAACCTATGATAAACAAGGCTGTTTTGTGAAAGCATTAATGAAATACTGTGTGTGTGTGTGTGCGTACGTGCATGTGTGTGTGTGTGTGTGTGTGTGTGTGTGTGTGTGTGTGTGTGTGTGTGTGTATTTTTAAAAGAAAAATGTACATGCCTTCTGCTTTCTTGGATATTACAGTCTTGGCCAGCATGAACTGTGTGTTGGTTTATTTTCTTTATACCCACATGTAGCTAATGGGCAAGAGTGGACATAACAGGTTGACAACTAAAGAAAGGGTGTTATTGTCTCACTTTGTGTCATCTATGCTGTTCGTCTAAGTCAATATACATACATACTACAAGCATATGCACATACACACACACACACACTCTGTCAGCATTAGCAACTGCTGAGTGTTTGTAGCTGAAGAAGGCAATTCTACATATGTTCACAAGATGTAAATTACTCAGACCATACATTGATTTATTTATTCATTCACGTATTTGTTTATTTATTTATTTATTTATTTATTTATTAAGAAGGCAAATGGGTTAGACATGGATCATGTTTTAGCTATGACTCAAAGAACATGGGAAAGGTTAAAATACAAAGTGCAGTAAAATACATTACAACATAGACAATATAGGATGATGTGAATGATCTGATATGTTACATTTGGAGAAAACTTTAGTGCATTGCTTAAAGATTCAGTAAAATGTCATCAGCAATAAAGGCAAAGCTCTCTATATTCTTGTTTGTTTAAGACCTTCAATTTGGGGGGTGTTTTTTACAGTACTCAGAATCACAGTAGATAATTAAGCATTTAAGCCAGCTTTCTGCACTAGATCTCTATATTGATTTAGTGGATAGGCTTCCATAAGCAACAGTTAGATAAAAAAGTTCAAATCAGAACCACAGCCAGGTAAACTGAGAACTAGTGCAGTTTGTTCAGATTTCAGTTTGAAGATATTGTGAAAAGAGAAAAGGATAGGAGAGGTAGTTTGTGACTGGAGGGATCTACCCAGAACTAAGTCTCCATTTGGTAGTTTGAACTGCTCCTAAACTGGAGTACACTCTAATATCAGTGACAATGTTGTTTGGCCACTGTCATCATGAGATGCACAACAAATGATAGGCTGTTTTTGTCATAAAAATATATATGAGTATAAAAGAAAGTACCTTTCCCCATTATACGTAACCATCCATCCTTATTGAGAGATAAGCAGTGAAACTTAAATGTTCCTAGCAATTAAATACAATTCTAAATGTTGAGGGATATATTTTATTGGTCTTACTTTCAAGGCCAAGAAAAAAAAGTGATAAAACTTATTCTAACCTACTATTTAGAATGCATTTATTTACTGAATTTCATCCCTATATATAAGCTTGAGCTGGTTAATGACATTGTTGATAATACAGCTGATATAACAGAAGAAATTTAATAAGGCAATAGCTAAACAGGGTGTTTATGATTTAACATACCTTGGAAACCATATGTCCAGTACCACATAAATCATTTTTTTTCCTCACAAGTACGTGTGCTAAGCTATGGCAGTAGCAATGGTTGACAGGTTAACTCACCATTTGCAATACTCACCTACCTGACTCTTTTCAGGAATGTGGCAGCTATACTCATCTAGTCTTCATGCTGTCTCTTTACTATTTATGCCATACATACCAGTGTGGTGATAAGTAGGAGTGAAGCCAGGATTTTTTGAATTGTATGCAATATTTTAGAATACAATAGTGACTCTCCCAGCCCCAGCATCAGACAGCTCATGTTTCTGGTGTTCATATCTTGTCACTATTAAAACAAGAGCTCCTCAAATGCTAGATGTAAGAAAAAAAATTGCCAATCATGCATTCTGAAAATAAAAAGAAATTCAACAAAATATATAACCATGTGCCATAATAAATATATAATTACAGAAATACATTTTATCCAAATAAAACATCTGAATCACAGTCCAAAGTTGGAAGAAGAAAAGATAATCCACAGAAACATTTAATAAAAAATGCTTTATTCCATTAATCCAATACATTAAACATGTTCATCTCATAGCAGAGAATTAATCATAACAGAGACATTCACAAGCACTGCTTACATAAGATCCTTAGAGCTAATGTCACTTTGAATCATGAGACACATAACATGACTTTCTTAATTTTTCTCTTTTTAAATAGATTTTTTTCCTTTCTTTATTACTGTAATCAAAGTAACTAGATTCCTGCTTTTATGTATATATTACTGTAATCAAACCAATGAAATTCCTGTTTTTATGCATATATTCTGTATATATTACTGTAATCACTAAGTGTAAAACTGTTTCTACTTCTTTTTTCAAAACAGGTTTATTGTTTTAACATACAAGAGAAATATCATAACAATTTTATACAAGTAATTAAAAATAGATATGATTATAACATTCAACAAAACAACTAAAGTATTTACAAAGACATCCACTACAATCAGATCAATTAATTAAACTAAAATACCATGCTATTGAAATTAGGATTTTTTTAACAAATTTTGTAAATTATCCCATACAATATAATAAGATGTTTTTCTAGTTGTTCTTGACCTAATTGTGTTTATTTCCATATGGCACACTGTATTCATAACATTTTTAAATTCATTGAACGAAGGAGGTGTATCTGAAATCCAATTTCTGGTTATTATTTTCCTAGCCACTGCTAGAATAAACCATAACAAGGGAAGCTTAACCTTTTTAACACTTTGAGGTACAGGTGTGTTGAATAATATAAGAGATTTAGAAATAATGAAATTATCTGTAAAAAGAGCCTGCAAAATTCATTAACTGACTTCCAGTATTCTTTCAATTTTATACAGTCATAAAACATATGAGCCCAGTCAGCATTAATTTCTACATTACATCTCTTACATAGATTATCTTTATTATTTATTTTATTCATCATCAAAGGTGTATAAAAGATCTATGTAAAAATTTCCATGTATAAAGTCTCCAGACAATGGAAGACGTAGTTCTATAGGCAGATTACAATATATATTGTTTATCTTGTTGATTTGGTGGGTCCCCATTAATAGAAGTGAAATAATTCCAGTATGTATCTACACTGTAAAAAGTTTCTTGTCTGATAATTTTATGTATGTATGAAAGTTTACCTTTATCAGAAACTTTATGTTGTAAATTTAATATCAAGTAATCAATCAGTGTTGGAATAGATTCTTTAACTGTTATAGACATTAGATCTATTTTATTAATGAGATGTTGTCTAAAGGTCTGAACCTCTAACCAGCAAGTTTCTCTTAGATCAAATTCTTGTTTTAAGAAATCTAGATTTTTAACTTTATTATCAGATATCAACTGATACCAGTACTTTAGATCATTATCTATAGCTAAATGAGTTCCTTCAGAAGTAGATGACAAAAGCATACCCTGAGTATACATTATAGGGAATATAATAAAATTCCATTCCCTATATTTAGGGTGCATGAATATAAAGTTACGATAGCTAATAATAATATTTAATGGGTAACAAACCATATGTTTAGGTGTAATAGGTGAAGTACAAAATTCCTTTAGTAACCATAACATGGAGATATTTACAATCATATTTTTATGTGTTAAGGAGATTTTCATGAAGTGCATACTAATTAGCTCCCAATAATCTTTCCATTTTGCGACATATGACTGATCTATTAATAAAGTAATAACTTTTATAATAGAAGAGATAGTATATAAATTAAAGTCTGGAAAAGAAATACCCCCTTGATACCAGCTATTAGTATGTTTCTTTAATGCAATCCTAGGTCTATTAGGTGCCCATAGGAAATTTAACATTAGTGTATTTAGTTTCTTGATAATTATTTTTGTAGGTGGAAGTATTATTGATTGTATTAAGTATAAAATCTTGGGGAATATTATCATTTTAATAATTGTAAGTCTCTCCTCCATAGTAAAAACATATTATTCCAGGTATTAAAAAGATTTTGTATATTAAGAAAACAGGTATTATAATTATTATATATAATAGATTTAATATCTTTAAATAGTATTATACCTAAATAAGTTATCTGACCTGAATTGGGTACATATTTAGTAAAATCACTAATGAGAATATGTTTTCATGTATATATAGGTAGTATTTTAGTTTTTCTTCATTGAATATTAAACCAGAAATACTTTTAAAATTCATCATTTTATCAAATAGAGACTGCATAGAAGAATTAGATCCTGCTGATGTAATTAGAACATCATCTGCAAAAAGTTGAATTTTGGATGTTGTATTTTCATCTATTTCAAAACCCTCTATGTCAGTACTGTTTCTGATCAAATTAGCCCAAGGCTCCATTACTAAAGTGAATAATAGTGGAGAAAGTGGACATCCTTGTTTTGTACCTTTAAAAATGGGTATTTTTTGTGAAACATATGTTCCTACCTTAATATAAGCCAATGTTCCTTTGTATAAATGCTCAATTAGATTTACAAATACATCTGAGAAGTTTGTGCACTTCAGTAAGGTAAACAAATAGTCCCAACTTACTGAATCAAATGCTGAACTTATATCAAGACTAATAAGTGTTAAATCTTTCTTTTTCCTATTTGCAAAATCAATTAATGTTAAAGTTCTCCTTATATTATCAAAAGTGTTTCTATTTACAATGAAGCCTGTCTGATCTATATCTATAATGCCGGGGATGATTGTCTTCAATCTATCAGCAAAAATACTCATAAACATTTTATAATCAACATTAAGTAATGAGATGGGCCGATATGAAGTACATCTAGTTGGATCTTTATTAGGTTTTAAAATTGGTGAAATAAATGTATATTGCCAAGATGGGGGGTTATTAACTCAGTTTGGGCCAAAATAAAAACCTTATGTATTAATGAATATGTACTTTTAGAAAGGATTTTATATATCTCTGGTATAATACCATCATTACCCGGTGCTTTGTTTGATTTAAGCTTATTTATTTGTGTAATAACCTCTGTATATGAAATACTTTTGTCCAATAGTTTAATCTGTTGTTTATTAAGCTTTTTATTCATGTTTGTGGTTATAAACTCCTTTATTTTATCTTTAGGTTCCATATTAATGTTATTATGGTTAATTTTGTGAAAGTGATTTCTAAATTCATCTAGTATTTCTGGTATGCTAGAAAATTCTTCTTTTTCCTTAGAGAAAAGATTTCTTTGATATGGTTTTGTTAATTCAACCTTTTTGTTTTATTTTTAAGTCTATGTAAGTATTTGGGGCTTATTGAATAAGACAAAAACTTGTATTTCTCTAAAGTTATTTTAACTTTATGAGTTAAAATTTCTTTGTATTTCTCATTTAGTTTGTTTATTTCTTCAATAACTTTCTTGTCCATAATATTTTCTTTATTATTATGTTTATAAGAGTCTAATTTACTTTGAATAGCTAACAATTCCTTATCCCAAGATTTCCTTTTATTATTATACCATCTGATACTTTGTCCATATAGATATGATTTTAAGGCATCCCAAACATAGACAATGGAGACTTCAGGAGTATTATTTATGTCTAAAAATGTTTTACTTCTGAAAGTATATATTCTTTATAGTCTTTTAGTTGAGTTAAGTATGCTGGTATCCTTTTGATCTGAACATTATGAGTATTTTTATCATGAATTCAAAAACAATTGAATTATGATCAGATATAGGACATGAAATGATTTTGGAATTAATTAAATCTGTTACCATCTGGTTAGAAATAAAGACCCTATCTATTTTTGAATAAGTTTTGTATCTGTTAGAAAAAAAGGTATATGGTAATGATTTTGAATCTATCTGATTATTAATATCATTCAAATGATAAGAATTAGCAAAATCATTTAAATGTTTTGCATTAGATGTAATTCTTCTTTTTCCTATAGTGGTAGTATCACTTTCATGTAGTATACAATTAAAGTCACCAGCTAAAATAATATCTCCTATAGAGAATGATATGATCTTATCAAGATGATGTTTCACTGTATTAATACCAATTCCAGGTATCCAATATACATTAATTAAAGTGTAAGTCTTCCCATTAATTTGTATTGTAACCATACAAAACATTCCTTTGTCATCCTGATAAGACTTAATGGTTTTAGGAATGGGCATACTTTTATTCCATAAAATAGCCACTCCTCTTTTTTCTGAGTGTGCTCTGAACTAACCAATACTGTATATTTGTTTGTGGCTAGTTTATCAATATCTTTTTTCAAGAGATGGGTTTCTTGCAGGAAGACTAAGTTGGCCTTATGTAAATTAATGTATCTTATTAGGCTTGCCCTTTTACACAGATTATTCAATCCATTAATGTTTAAAGAAATTCCTTTTAAAGATGTCATTTGGCATTTTAAAACTTAAGAATCTTATGATCAAAATAACAAATAACAACATAAGTAATGTTACATCTCCTCCTTTAGGTGTACCTTTAAATATAGCTGTATTTATTGAATCTCTTATGGAATTTTGTATAGGATTCAATTTTGTTTGTAGTGACAATGAGTGTACAAAATATATTGTGGATGTCAAAACTATATACATATAACAATGAACAAGTGAAAATAATGTAAGGATTAAACCTTGCATCCAGCCTGGAGTTAAAAACTCCAACTTAGAGTAGTATTTACCACTCAAGTTAACCCCCTACCCTAAGCAGCAGTACCTCAGCTACCACCTTATCAATTTAATACTGGTTATATTTAACTTAAATTAACAGCTTTCAATTCAATTATCTAGCAAGACAAGACTACACATTTGATAAAACAGCATCATATAAACTAAAATAAACTTTTTTTAAAAACTATTCATACTACTATATACATCTATGTAATATAATACACTTGTATTCAAATAGCATTCAAATAATCTTGATATTAGGAACCAAGAGGAGAGAGAGAAATAAAAGGCGTGAAAGAGGAGAGAGAGTGAAAGAAAGAGAGAGAGAAAAAAAAAGGAAGGCATATTTACATATTAATTTATTCAAAGTATGTAAAAATAAGTTCTAACATTCATTTAGATCAAAAACTTTGGCTAATATGGTTCAGACATTACATATATTAACATGCATCTATTTTCTGTCATGTAAATGCAGTCAACAGCTTCCAAAAAAGACCTTGAATTGCTTGTATATGAGCATTTTACTCATACTCATTATTGTCAATAGAATAAAATATTATATTTATAGAAATTGTTATAAATCATACTGCATAGTTATGCAAATTCTCAGAAACACTTGCATTATTGTAAAAAAAGCCATCTGTATTTTGTATGTCTATACTACTGCTTTAAAATATATCACATGACAATTTCTTCCAGAATAGAGTTATAAAGTTATTTATGCTTGTCAATCAGATGAATTAAATGAGTTATAGTAATGTATATGTTTGGAACATAAGTTTTTAACACAGATAAGTATGCTGCAGTCAAGTAGATTTTCAAAAACACTTGAATAAATGTTTCATTTTCTATGCCTTCTAAAATAAGACATTTACTTACTACAAGAAACTGTATCATTTAAAATCATTATAACTGACATATTTTATGAATTATAACATAGATATTTAAGTAATTATATAAAATAACTCACATTTAGATGTTAAAGAGTTCATTTTCCTTCACATAGTCGCATTTGCATCAGTTCTACTTCCTGGTAGAGTGTTCTTCCTGAATCTGTGATGTGTCAGTGTGATATCTAGGTCAAAGGTCAAATTGACTGCTTTCAGCTTCTCTGTGAGAATTCTGAGAGTTGAAGCTTTTGAAACAACTCGAGGACACTGTTCATGAGGTAGCCCACATCCCAGATTGTCTCCCTTAACATTTTGGCGGAAACTTGTTAAAAACTAGTGACAAACATTCATTTAGCAGTGTAAATGCATCTAAACATGACAAAACCTTTGCGATGTATTTTACAGGTTATTACAGCTTCTATGTAAGTGAAATTAAGCCCAAAGTTATTAATAAGTAATAAAACTCAATATTTTTGTCTCAACTCAATTTTTATGCAAATCTTATTATTTACTGTGTCTATATGATCAAAAGCATTTCTATATATTAATATGAAAAAAAATAAAAAGAAAGAATAAAGAAAAGAAAAAGAGAGTAGAAAATAAAAGAGTGTAAAGCAGAAATAAAAAAATGTAAGAGAAAGCTATAAGAAGTATATACAATGGAATATTACTTACTGTTTATATTAATAGAGTTAAAAATAAAACATATTATTTACTATTATTTAGTTCTAATTATTATTAGTTAAAGCATGACAGATTATTTACAAACAAGCATAAGCAGTATAATCAAGAAAGTATAATTAGGAATAGCATTTGAAGAACATATAAACTTTTTACAAGGAATAAATATGTTATTATTCCATTTATCATATTTTCATTACTCTTCTCTCCCTGCCCTCCCCCACCCTTTACCCACTGCATAATCTAAATAAAATGTCATTGTTTAATCAAAGAAAAGAAGAAAAGGAGAAAAAAATGTATCAAATTACTGACCTTACTTCTCTTTTTCAGAAAGAGAAACAAATTGAATAATAGCTTGTTATTAGTTCCTCAGATATTTTGACTGGTTATGAAACAAAACATTTCTTTGCACACAGAGAATAACTTTGATTAAGTCTTTTTCAGAATATTTGTGGTTTTCTGGAAATGCAGGAGCTATATTTAAAAAGATTAATAATGAAGTAAAATGATGAGAGAAAAAAAAGAAAAAAACATAGAACAAATCATTTGTTTTTTAGTCTCTTCTTCTTCTCTGAAGTCTTCCACGAAGTTTCAGTTGCCAGTCTCTTTAATGAAGGACTAGCCCATTCCATTTCCTCTATTTTATCCAAAATCTTATTTTTTGATAAACAGTAAAGCAGAGTCTAAGTCATCAAAAATTTTAGGACCATCAGGAAGGAAGATTTTTAGCTTGGCAGGAAACAGAAGGTATGTTTTAAACTGTGCTTTTTTAAGCTCCCTTATTAGTGGCAGAAAAACCTTTCTTTTAGCTATTACCAAGGAAAAATAGTCATTGTCAAAACGCACAGTTGTCTCATTAATCTTAACAGGAGCTTTAGCCCAAGCAGATTTAAGAACCATCTCTTTATCAAAATATGATAGAAATCTAACTATAACTGATCTAGGATAGTTTTTGTTAGAGTTAGTATTAGCTATAGATCTATGTGCTCTTTCGATACCAAAAGAGAATGCTTCTGGTAAGTCTAAAGTTTTAGGGAGCCATGTTGTTAAAAAAGAAGTAATATTGTTACCTTCAATATTTTCTGGCAGTCCAAAAATCCTAATGTTATTGCACCTAGATCTATTTTCCAGGTCATCCAGCTTTGTTTGTAAATGTGTATTTTGTTTCAGCAGAAACTCAATGTTGATTTCCTCTTCTTGGATTCTATTTTCCATGTCATTTACAGCATCTTCTATGCCTGTCATCTGGATCTTCTGTTGTTGCAGGTCTATATGTACCAAGTCTATTTGTTTTGTAGTTTTTTCTATGAAGGTATCTATTTTAGTATCCATTTTATCCATCTTAGCAGTAAGTTGCTGGATTATAGTTATCAGAGACTGAAGTTCTTTCTTGATGCTGGAGTCTTGAGAATTTGTCTTACTGGAACTCATTTCAGACTGATAAGCTGACAGGAAAATTTCCAAAGTGATTTCTGACAGGAATATTGTTAAAATTTCCTTTCTTTTTTAGATATAGTTCAAGAACTATATAAAGCAAACATATTTAGAAAGAAAATTACTTCAAAAATTAATTTTTTAAGTAATTAATTCCTGTTAGTGTAATGAAATCGGTGGAGCTGAAGAAATCTGCTGCTATCCTGTGTTCATTCTTGGCCACGCCCCCAAACTGTTTCTACTTCTGTACCAATTAATGTTTAATTTTATCTGTATCTATATTCTTGTCGGAGCTTTTCTCCCCAGGCCTCCACTGAAAATGAGCTCTTTTAGGCCCAGTGGACCTTCCCAGTAAACAAGTGCAATAAAATTAAATAAATAAAATAAATAGCATTTAAAATTCTCCTTGTCATTTAGCCCAGGGAGACAGCATGCATTTAATCTTAGATGCCAACTATATATTTTGCATTCAAGATAATTTTCGCCAAGTCTAAACTTAAAATTCTTGACTGCATCAATTGCAGATAAAAATAAAACCGTCTGCTTTGGAGCATACTGTGATGATAGGGGAGAGATGGGCAAAGGCTGCCAGCCTAGTCAAATAGAATTTGATATATAATTCTGGCATTTGTAAATAAATATAAAATACAGGCATGTTTTCTTGACTGTTAAAATTTGTGAAATATGGAACTGCAAACTATGTGACAACATTGCACTCTACTGGCCCAGTGAAGCATGTTGTGACCCTTTCATATTCGAATTCAGCTCTAGTGCGTCTGGATGAAGGTTTCATGCCCATTGTTTTAAGGCTAAAATTTATGACCAGAATTATATGTGGAATGTGCTTTATTGCTCTAGTTTGTGTTAGAATATACATGTGAAGTGTCTTCTATTGTTGTAAGTTTCTGTGCAGGTGTTAGATTGCTAAATAATGCAGGTTTGTGGCCTGAGAGCTCAGACCAGGTGTTAAGAAGATGCAGTATGAATACTGGGAAAACCTAAGTGTCAGAAATAATGTAATTTAGGAGGGCCTTAGAGACATGTTTGCTAGTAATGTTTAAATACTATTTCTCACAAGAGACTGGGAACATTTTGATCTTGATATCCAACTTATCAGCACTCTGCCTTGTGCTCACATGTAAGTTTTAGCACTGTGATTTCTTATAGGAATAGTTAAAGCTAGTAAAGATTAATTAGGTATTTTTCTTTGAAATCAGACTTGTCCTACTGTATTAAGTTTCTGTGTGATCTCCGAACTCTTAGATATCTCAGTGGTATAGTAGTTTTGTCTTGTGTTTTAATTATTTATTATTATTTTTTTTAAAACCTTCTACCTGTGGCTGGTTTGTGTAGAGATAAGCTCTAGAGTACATTGCATATTTATAGAGGTTATTGTAATAGGCCACTCTAAAGTAAGCCTTGACTGTTAGTCATACTACCATTGGATAATAATATTGCACAGTAATAACTGGACACCCTTTTAAGGGCCTTTTAGTAGCTGATATTATTAGTTGGGTGGTGGCAATAATTACTACCGTATAGTCTGGGTAAAGGGGCACAGCTGTAGAATCTGTGTCAGCCTTTTCCAGGAGTGTCTGTGAAGTTGTATAAATATTTATCTCAAAGCGTGTGTGCATTGTGTCAGCTACTTGGGCAGGGACATGAAGCACTTGTTGGACAGAGAGAGTACTGGTGGTTTTAGCTTGCCCAGCTAGGCTAAGACCTGGACCCTATAGCTATGCCAGTGGGGAGTCTTATTGGGGACCTGGTGAGCAAAGGAGCAACCAGCCCCAGACTGACTGTGATCTCTGTGTGCACTTAAGAGAAATTGTACTTTATATGTGTATTAGTTATCCTTTTCTCTTTTATGAGATGACCACATTCATATGCTTACATAATTCATTAATACAGTAATTATTTACTACTGAATGCAAGTGCTCATAAACTCTAAAATATAATTCTCTAGTAGTTTTCTTTAAAATTTAACAGGTCTTATTTCTCAAAATAAATAAATAATTATCAGAAAGTGTGTGGTTTTGGCATATGCCTAGATGCAGTTTTGGTGATAAAGTTGCTTTTTAAATTAAAATATTTGCACACAAGACATCATAGTTAAATGAAAACTATGCTATATTCATAAAAGTTTATTTATACCAACATAAACTAAATAATTAAGCTGTGGAGTACAGTGGATATGAACAGAACTTTCATTAGTAAAGAACACTCAAATAAGAAAGTATATGGTCACTTATTTGAGGTGACTGCAGCCGGGTTTTAAAGAATGATGCCATATTGCTATGTACATGATAACATTTAATGACTAGTCATTGGGAATAAACTGGAAACTAAGAGACTCTAGCTATACAACAGAACAAACGTGCAATAGTACAACGAAGAAAGGATAAGAACTAACATAATACAGAAAGGCTCATTTCTGAGCAAGGCATAAGGAAAAGCCGATAGTAACTAATTAAATCACCTGGGTTCATCACTGTGGAGGGCACATCAGGTGACACGCAAGCAATAATGTGCTGCATGGTGCGGGTTATTGTGGAAATAATGCCCGCCCAGGGATGTTCTGAGGTCTGATACTGTCTGCAAAATTGTGTTTTACTTACTTATTATTTTTTAATTACTATATTTTTTTAATATATTTTTGATGTAAAATAGTTATGCTGCCTAATGTTTCAAACTTGCTTTAGTATATGTTAATGGTGTTGAAGGAAGCATTTTACATCCAAAATTTAACACTTTCAAAAAAATATCAGGTATTTATTTTATTTTTTGGTCCCTTACTCTTAAGATGTTTAGTTTGTTGGCAGTCATTGGATACTAAATAATGACATACATTCGAGTTTCAGACTTTTATTTTCTTCAGAAAATTCATGCTAACAGAAATCCTTTATTTAAGGAAGTTTGTAATTTTGTAAGAGGGATAATTAAAACTCCTATCAAATTTTGAGCCTGGATTCTGCCTTTATTTTAGGCTGTATCCAGATTTCTTCAGCTGAAAGGTCCAGAGATATGAAACCTTCTTTACTGTTGCTGCTGCCAGTGGTCTAGCTCACTCACACTCTCTCTCTCTCTCTCACACAGGCTTGCCTCTGCTTCAGAAAATGCATGCTAACACAGATCCCAGTATTCCAGTAAAATACATTCCCGTTTTAAGCCTTTGTCCCCCTTTATTTTAGGCTTATCTAGTTATCTTGAGCTAAGAGTCAAGAGCATACACCTCAACTGTCCAAATTTTGGATAATATTCAGATTTTTGGCTCATATGGTTTGTCCACTCCTCATAAAATTTGTAGTGTTCTGTGAATTCATTGTGGATTGAATTCATTAAATAATGATAGACATTTGAGTTTGAGAGTTCATATTTTTTTTTATTTTATTTAACATTTGTTGACCGGGAATGTCCAACTAGGCTTCACAGAGCCTGTTTTCAGTGGAGGCCCGGGGAGAAATGCTCCAGATGCATGTCTTTGGAATGTGGGAGGAAACTGGAGTACCCAGAGGAAACCCACGCGAACACAGGGAGAACATGCAAACTCCACACAGAAGGCACCCCAGCCGAGAATCGAACCGGAGAACCTCTTGCTGTGAGGTGACAATGTTAACCATTGCACCAATGTGTCACCCATATCCTTTATAAACTACTTGCTAATAGAAACCCTGTTATTGTAGCAACGTTCTAAGTTTATAAGAGCAATATTTAAAATCTGTCCATATAGTCAGTTCTTTGTTTCCCCATTATCTGTGGCTCTGTCAAGATTTCTTGTGCCTAGAGGCTGAGAGGTATGAGAGGTACACAAACCTCTTATGTGATGCAGCTGCTGCTGCCAGGGTTCGCCCTATCACTTTCACTCTTCACTTTCTCTCTCTCTCTGTCTCTGTCTCTGTCTCTCTGTCTCTCTCTCTCTCTATCTCTCTCTGTCTAACACACACACACACACACACACACACACACACACACACACACACACACACACACACACACACGCACACACACACACACTTTTTTCTGGTTCATTTATTTTCAAGTCATCTATCTCTTTCACTTTCATACCTACATACACTCTCACAAGCAGACATAAACACACACAAACAAGCTTTTTATTTTACTGTTTTTTATTTTATTCTCGCTAAATCCCAAAAGCGCTGCTTAGCGAGTATAAAATAATGGCAGCCATTAGTTTTTTTTTTTCAGTCTGAGCTCTACAGCACCATGATATGCTGCGGTGAAGTGGTGGACTCATTTTTCAGGAGGCATTACCTGTAGATTAACACCCTCTGGAAAACATTCGTTCTCCATTCAGGTGTGATCTACAGGTCACCCATTCTCTAATGCAGAATAACTGGAATAAAGTTTACGGCAAAGTGTACACTGTGTGTTGTTAGTATTGCGTTTCTGAGTGAATAGGCAGTACAAGCATTGCGGTAGGCATGTTCTTGAATTCAGAAAGTATACACAAAGTGTACACATTGTGCACGATTCTTTGTGGTAACTCTTATGAATTTGGCCTGTCAAAATGGAAGACAGGTCATGTTTAAGATTAATGAAACCACTATTTATTTACTTTTATTTTACATTTGTTTGCCAGGATAGTCCGACTGGACACATGTCCATTTACAGCGGAGGTCCAGGGAGAAAAGCTCCATCAAGTTATAATAAAGTCAGCATGATACAAAATGTTACATATTGCAAAAGAAGCATACATAGATATAAAATGGAGAGCAGCAAACAGTGCAGCATACTGAGGTATTATCTTGATACAACAGGTCTAAAAGAGAGCATAGAGAAACAACATATTACAGTTATATGTTACACATTACAGAGCAAGATACTGAGGTATTATACTGAAACAACAAGTCTTGAAAGAGGGCATAGAGAAACAACATATTACAGTTATATGTTACACATTACAGAGCAAGATACTGAGGTATTATACTGAAACAACAAGTCTTGAAAGAGGGCGTAGAGATACAAGTTATTACAATTTTAGATTTGCAGTAGGTTCCTGATGTCTGCAGCAGATAGAATTGTAACCAGCTGTTTATTTGTTTATAAAATGAAATGTGGGTTGTTATGTGATGCATGGGCATAACCATTTATTTATTAGGTGCACTTTGAGAGAATTTTTGAATGTGGTGATAGAAGGAGCAGAGGTTAAAGAAGTGAGAAGGTTGTTCCAGTTTCTAGCTATGTTATGGGAGAACAGGGCCTTTCCTGCAGAGTTATTGGCTTTGGAGATACAAAGGAGTGTTTTTTCTGAAGAGCGTAGGGGCGATTTGATATGTACTTGGTTAGTAGTTGGTTAAGAGATGGAGTTTTGTAAGGGTAATTTAAAATCTTGTAGGCAAGTATTAATTGGTGGTAGTTCAATAGCTGTGGAGGTTCAAGCCATTTCAGTTGATGTAGTGCATGACAGTGGTGGGTCTTACAGCTGGAGTTATTAGCAAATCTGGCAGTTTTATTGTAGCAAGACTGAAGTAGTTCAAGGTCATGTTTTCTTGTCAGGGTAAAGATTGGTGCGGCATACATAAGGGTGGATAGCAGGTGAGTTTGGGCAAGTGTAATTCGTGCCTGATCATTTAGACATTTTTTGTGTCTATAAAGTGTGCCTATTTTTTGTGGACCTTTTTGATTGTTTGTGAGATGTGGACATCAAACAATAGTTTGTTGTCAATTTCTACACCAAGGAGTTTAGTGTGGTCAGTTGGGGAGATGTTAGTCCCGTTCTTGGATGTGATTGTGAAAGGATGATAGTTACATTTAGTTTTGTTGGGAGCAAATGTGAGTAGTTTGGTCTTGTTGGGATTTAGAATGAGCTGGATCTGGGTGATCCAGTTTTCCACTGAAGTGAAGGATTCCTGAGTGAGTTTTTGAAGGGTAAGGAGGGATGGTGTGGAGCAGATGAGAGTTGAGTCATCTGCATACTGAATGAGTGAAGCATGATGGATGGTGGTATGTAGGCTGTTAGTAAATATGGAGAAGAGTAGGGGGCCTAATATTGAACCCTGGGGCACTCCTATTGTGATTGGGAGTAGGGGAGATAGTGTGTTTTGCCATTGGACAGATTGCTGTCTATCTGACAAGTAGCATTTAAACCATGCTATAGTTGAAGGGGCAATCAATACTGGCAGCTTCATTTGAACTAAGGAAGCTAGTCTTGGGTACGGAATCATTGCTGAAGGCAGCACGTTTGGCAAACCCTTATTGCTTTGATCTTTGAAGTGTGCCAAAAGTGCTGCCTTCAGCAATGATTCCGTACCCAAGATTGGCTTCTTCAGTTCAAATGAAGCTGCCAGTATTGATTGACACTGTATTTAAAAATAAATGGAATTGTTTTATTATCATCTAAGTTGCTTTCAGGTCTCCCAGAGCTATTTGTATCTTTGATTTATATTCCTCAGATTTCAGTTTGCATGTCTTAATATTTTATCATTTTATTTATCTCAGAACACAAGAATGTGTAGTCTCTAACCATGTCTGTTTCAATGAGTAGTGCTTTTTTGCCTCAATGATTATGTCTATGATAATTCCATACCACATTGCTGTACTTTTACATTAAAACACAGTTTTTACCATTTGATGCACCCAAGGTTAATCAAACCTTACATGCAATAACTTTCCCCCATTTTTGATGTGAAACTACTTCCAATAAAATCAAAACTTGTATACCTTGGGAATTCAACTTTCCATTTCCTCATCCACTCTGGTCTCTTCATCTCTCTGCTTTTTCCACAGGACATCCTTACTCACTCTACTATCCTTCATCATCTTCCTCCTCCTCCTCTCATCACTTATAACATTCTCTGTCTCTAACTTACAGTTCTTTTCTTTCCCCTTCAGTATTTTTCACTTATCTTTCCTGTTTTATTTTCTCTTACCTTTCTCACTTCACCTTCTCTTTTCCAACTGTTTTTCACACACACACACACACACACACACACACACACACACACACACACACACACACACACACACACACACACACAAATATGGAAATACCACAACATACCATAGAACCAAAAAAGAGGGCAGGGAGGGTAGGCAGCAAGTTCACACCTAAATCTGATATTCCCACCCCACAGCTCTTGCACAAAACCAAATTAACTCCTCCTTACCATCACCTCACTACCTCCCCAACCAGCCTCCCTCCTTAACGTCACCTGTAACCTCACAACAACTGCTTCCTCCACTGATTTCTTAAAACTCCTCTGCCCAACAACATTTCCTCCATCCCTTAATCTAATAGGCATCTCTGGACAAATTAGTTTGCATCCAAACCACATTTATGTTGAAGATTATACACCAACTGTAGAACTTGTTATAACAAGTCTGAGGGTACCAGTACTTTGGAGAATATAAAATTAATGCATTTTCTGGCACTGAATTCCCTTCACACCAACTACATTGGCTTGCTATGTGCACACCAGAAAAAAATAAACAAGTTTTTAAAAATCTACATGCAGCCCACATGCACCAACCTGCATAAAATGACTAACACACCCTCCTCATTTCTCCCCCTAGCTTACCCAACTGGGAAAACCACCCCAACTATCCATCATGATGGCCAACCAAATGTCAGGATGCTTCACTTCCCACCTCCATGATTGGTCCATGGCATTCTGTTTGCAAAACCATTGATCATACCTCAACCATGTGTTCCCAGTGCAGAGCCGATGAGTCTCACAAATTGTAAGAAAATAAGCCAAAAGCAGTAAGGCCTGTGAACTGTTATGTAAAACACAAAACCAAATACCCAGATCTCTCTCTTACTGACTCAAAACCTTCCAACCCTTTTCTGACCCAGCACCGGTAATGCTGCCAATAGGTCCTTCTTATTCGACATCTCATCTTTTACCAACCTCTGTAACCCCTCCACATCATTTAATTCAAATATGTCCACATACTCACCTTTCCATATCTTCTCTTTAACTGATGCAAGAATACACAGGGTCAGAAAAAAACTGCCTCTGGGCTAGTCAACGCTTGAGTAGCTAACCAATCTCCTTGTCAAATCCGAAACTCAGAGCCCATGTCCTGCCTCTGTGTATCACCCGAGTCAGGCTTGATCCTGCACTCCCAACAACTAAACCGTCATATCATACCAACTCAGGATATCACTATCCACTTGTTCATCCCCTCCACATAGACCCTGGTCATCCACTCTACCTGCTATATCAATGTTTTGAATAACCTCGGCCACTCTTACCCCAAAACTCCCACCCCCGGAAGCCGGTACTCCCACTTTGACTATACCCGACAAACTATCATTACCTGTAACTGCATCCAAACTTGTTGTCCCAGCCAGCTTATCCATGACATAAGGAACTGCTGACTTATTCATCTTCCTTTTGTCGGCACTCTTCTTTTCTTCTTAGCCATACAGCCTCTGTCCAAAGTAGAGGACTTCCCTACTGGCACATCCCAAAACAACTCCCCTGCTTAGGCCATGATAGCCATCCATCGGTCTTTCAGGTTATGGGACCCTGCCATCTGCAACTGAAGGAAAACATAAGTGAGGGAACCACACACATCAGAAAAAAAAGACTATCTAGACAAACACACTTATACAGGCAGCAGCATTTCCTATGTATGCACAACTGCTGCTGAACAAAACACCATACCCACTGTTACACACATAAAACCACATTTGTCCTCCCATGATGAAATATGTGCCCCATTGCTTTTACTATTTTTTTATTGACTTTACATTGTTTTTGGTAGGAATGAAGTCACAAATAATGAGAGAACCAAAACAAAACTCAGAACATTTTATCTACTGCTATTACACATTTGGACATTAATAATATAACAGGTGTACATGACCATGAGTTTACAGATGGAAATCAACCCTGCAAAATGACCCTGAACTCAGATGTCCACCATTTCGTCCAGACCTAAAATCTCATTGATTTGTTTGAGCCTTGCCATAACACTAACACTTACAAGCAAAAATGGACCTTCTGTGAAGATCTGGAGGGATGAATGCTATGCATGCAACTGCTATACCTCAGCGATCTGCACTAACATGCCTAACAACCTTTTGCAGCTTTCGTCGAGTCTATTACAAGACTTCATCAGAGAAGATCTCTAATGAAACTTGTCCCAGCCAGAACAATCCGAGAAGATCTCTAACAAAGTCTTGTAATGAACTCGACGAAAGTTCTTATGGTTATTTGATTCAATAAACAGTGGTGGACCTACCCCTGGCTTCCTGCTTTCCTTCATGTTTTTACTAAACTCAACATGTTCACTCTTAAATCTGATATCCCACCCCACATCTCCTGCACAAAACCAAATTAACTCCAAAACTCTTGTGTCCACCCACATTTCCTCCACCCCCTGCCCCTAATCCCACAGACATCTCTGGACAAATTAGTTTGCATCCAAATTAAATTTATGTTGGGGATTGTATATCAGCTGCATAACTTGTTATAATCAAGTCTGAGAGTGTCATTACTTTGGAGAATATAAAAAATTTCTGGAAAAATAAATGTGTTTTCTGTTCTCTATGTTGTGAAATGTTCAGCATTAGTTAACAGTTATTTGGTGCAATTTAATCATTAATGCACCATGAATTAACTTGCTCCCATTCTTAACTAACAGGCAAAGATGGATGTTACTGGGGGCATTTGAACAGATCCCTTTGAATCAGTTAATATGACATTTTGTTGCCATCTGTGTTAATATACACACACGTACACACGCACACACGCGAGCGCACACACACACACATAAAAAAAATATTGAAGCTGCTAGCGCTAGTAACCATGACAATTTGTAGAAGAAGAATGCAGTTCTGTATGTGTTTAAATAATGTAACTCTAATAATCCTCTCACTGTTTTATTTATTTTTTATTTATTTATAGGGTAGATGGGGCAGTCCATGGACTTATTTCTGCAACAGCTTGAGAAATATAACAAACTTAATTTGAAGTAACTAAATAACACATGACTACAGAGCACATTAATAGTAAGAACATTAAAAGGGACTGAAAAGTAAGTCACATTTGCAAAGCTTTAACCTATGACTTGGCTCATCCATAAAATGACATCAGCAGTAAAAGTGGATATCTCTATACCAATGTTATTGCGGTGCAGTTTAACTGGGTAAGGTTACATAACAAAGTGTCACTGTAATAAAGACTAATCTACAGATTATATTAATGCATGATATATAATTGTTTGCATTAGTTCAGGATTAAGCTAGAAGTGGGAGGAAAGCCAAGGAAACAAGGGCTGACTTTAATGAGTGGAGGATGGGAATCTTTTGTTTCATAAATGAAAATATATTCAAGTCTCATTTTATTGGAATATCAAGCCTCATTTCTTTGCATATACAATTGAATTTCATGGATGAGAAAATATTCACTTACCCACAAGGCTGACTGTATTCCAACTTATTGTTTGGACTCAGAAGATTATAAAGGATACAAGGAGCTTGCTTTTCTGCTGAAAACCCATATTTTTATGATTTTGGTTGAAGTCCATTATTTGCACAGGTGTTTTGCTCCACTCTGTGGTAGAAAGCATGCTGAAGTAGTATTTCATGAACTAATAGGTATACATGGAGAATTTACAGAGGATCTCACCAACATTTGGCAACTAGATTATAGGGATAAAATGCAAAATGATCCATTATGTTTATGAATGTTTCAGGTAGCTTGCTGCAAACATAAGTTCCTTTTCTGGAATATGCCCTGATGTCAGTGATAAGGTTGCTTGGGTATCCATAGGAGAAAAACAGCACTGCTATCTTGAGAGAGACAAGATCAATTGGAGTGCACTGCTGAGAGACTGGCAGAAAGTGAGTGAGGCGCACCGCCGTTCATACAGGAGTAAAAACATTTAAGAGAAAGAGAATGTTCTTTGGACTGAGAGATTGGCAGTAATGCTAAATTGGACCTAACAGCAAAGTAAGTCTATAGATGTTTTTGAGGGTTATTTTATATTTGTGGTGTTGCCAAAAGAGCTAACAGAAAGATGAAGCATTCACGTATTACTTATCTGTCCTCAGGAGTAAGCAGTCTTGTGATAAAGTCCTGCTTGAGTTGATTAAGGACCTTATTGGTAAACCAGCTGATATGATATCAAAATGTTAATTATGAGTTAGATTACAGGGTATTTGAAATGAGTTGCCTAGAAAAATGAGTGTCCCATACCTAGGAAATCCATAATTCCTCACAATTATACACTACATACAGGTAGTAGCTATAGCTGTGAGGGGGTTGTCTTCACTGGAGGGAGGTTAACCAGGTTATCCCATTCTTATAACAAATAAACTGACACCAGGTTTGTTTCATTCTGTACATGTACCATGTGTTCTCTTCCAAATTATCACACTACCTCCTTACTCTTCACCACACTATGCCATTCATAACACAAACCATTTAAATTACATTAATTCATGAAAAAAATCATAATAAAATAAATGTACTTGATTTAGATATTGCCTGAGTTGCACAAAACAACAGCTGTCCATTGCTCTCATGTATTGTAAACTATCTTCTGTAGGATTAACAATACAAACACACTCTGAATAAACCCATTGCACTGATGATCAAACTTTAGCCAATCCAATATTATTCGGTAGAGTTGCAATACAATATATTACTTCTAGAATATGGAGAATTGTCAAACCAAATATAACACCTCAAACTAGTGTAAATAGAAATTATTATAATTCATAGGTAGCTATTCTGCAAGAGGCCTATGAGACTATTGAGCGGCCTAATCCCGTTTTGCAATTGCCCTATAGCAGTATCTGGTTATGTGACATGGAATCTGAAGAACTCAAACCCTGCACTACGGAAAGCAGCTTTTTAATATATCTATAGTATATAAATAATGTAATAATATATAGTATAATATAATGTAATATAATATAATATAATATAGTATGTGTGTGTGTACAGATATATATATATATATATATATATATATATATATATATATATATATATATATATAGATATATATATATATGGGTCCCCTTCATATCATCACACTTTCAAACGTTCGACTTTCTTATTGCCGAGACCATATGATTGAACTTTTATAAGTTTGAACTTTCTTAATGGAGATCTCCATACAAAGTGGAACCAAGAAGATTTCCCTTTTTCACACTGTAGTGCGATCTTGGAGTTGGTATATTTAAATAGCACGGGTTGTGGGGGTACCTGGGGAGCTTGCCCCCCTGCTAAAAGCATTCAGTTATTTTTTTTTATTTTGTTTTACTTTTTTTATAAGATGTTCGAACTTTTAAGTGTTCAATCATATAGTCTTGACCATATGAAAGTCAAACATTTGAAAGTTCGATTATCTGAAGGAGACCCATACATACATATATATATATATATAGATAGATAGATATATATATATATATATATATATATATAGATAGATAGATATAGATATAAAGATATAATATATAGAATACTATTTATTTTCTGTACTAATTTCCAGCGAATTAAAAGAAAAACTTCTGATGCAGGGCATAAGGAGGACAAAAAGACTTCACACAGAAGGCACTCTCAGAAAGAACTATTTCAGCGAAAAATGTGTTGCAAGGCTGTACCACTGTACCACCCTGCACCACTATTACCTATTTGGTTTCATCTACTTCTTTACAGAAACAAAATCCAATTAGCAACTCATGACTTTTTAGAGGTATTAGACATCATATGACCCAAGTCCATAGTAGATGGTGTTACAAAGAGGAACAGTAATGGCTAACTGAGTTAACAATTAAGCATTTTTTAAGTACTATCAGGAATGTGTTTTTTTTTTTTTTTTCAAAAATGCTTCTGTGGGTTTTCTTTCCATTACAGTAAATGCCACAAAATGTAAAGGACTAGTTACTAAATAACTAATTTATGTTTATGGGGAGGTAGAATTCAGGCAATCTTGTCATTAGTTACAAGGAGCACTTTAGATCTAAGTGCAAGGTAAAACTGCCAGCAGTGATTCAAAGAAATGTATTTTATTTACTTTATTTTATTTTGTATTTGTTTTCCTGGGTAGAACACTGATCTCCCTGGACCTTTCCATTTTAATTTAAATTTAAAACTGAAGCTCAGACAGACTGTGATTCAGTGCAAGCCATTTCTGCTTGACACTAGATCTAACATGCACTTGCAATTTAACATTGTTGAATGCTGGCGTACAGATATGTACGCAAGCTGATAAAATGTCAACTCCATGGCATAAGGGATACAGCCCTGACTACCTTTTAAATGTGCTGGGTTATATTAACAGCCTTGGTGATGAGGATATGGCTGGAAAGAAGTGGGTGTGAGAGGCAAATATCACCTCTCCCATCTTAGTGGAAGAGAGGAGTTTTGCTCTGCTGCATTTCTGACAAACCCTACGTACCAGTGATTAAAGTAATGCAACACAGACTGAGCTACAGTTTTTTTTCTGCCAAGTACCATGTAGTAGTGTTGGCAGAAAATAACAGGTCTCCTGGAAGCTTCCATCCATCACTGTGATAGTACTGGCTTTGTCAGATTACACATCAAACTCTCAGAAGGAGAATTAAGGGATAATTAGTAAAAAAAAACTTGATTCCTGCAGGATGAACGTTTTGATCTCCATCTCTCACCTCCCTTTCACAGTATTTTTAGACACTAGAAAGAACCAGGCAGCAGAAATGCCAGTGGAAAATGAGAGTTAAGTGGTCTAATAAACAAAGGAGAAAAGGACCTATGGAAAACATCAGTTTGGTAAGGATTTTTGGAAATTAGTGTTTTATATTTTAAATATAAAATATTCAAATTATTACCCAGCTGTATGCTAAGCCAGTCAGTCACCCACTGCTCAACCTGAGTGGAAGTGTAAGATTGTATGGAACTACAATGTACTCCATGCTAGTACAGCCTGCTTAGCTAGTCAATTCAAAGCCCTGTTTTTGGATTTATTTTGAATTCATTTACAGTATTGCAGCTTGACATGGGTTGCAATGGTGACCTTTTGAATCTAACCCATATTTTTGCCATCATATTCCTTACGTCTGGTAGAGAAACATTCTTCTACTAATTGCAGTCACAAGTTCGTCTGTCCTACCCTATTACCAATCCAAAAACATAAGCTTATATAGAAAGAAGTGATAAGGGCAATGGGAATCAAACAATGCTAGATAAGTGATCAAACAATGCTAGGTAAGTGATCAAACAATGCTAGGTAAGTGGTCAAACAATGCTAGGTAAGTGATCAAACAATGCTAGGTAAGTGGTCAAACAATGCTAGGTAAGTGGTCAAACAATGCTAGGTAAGTGATCAAACAATGCTAGGTAAGTGGTCAAACAATTCTAGGTAAGTGATCAAACAATGCTAGGTAAGTGGTCAAACAATGCTAGGTAAGTGATTAAACAATGCTAGGTAAGTGGTCAAACAATGCTAGGTAAGTGGTCAAACAATGCTAGGTAAGTGATCAAACAATGCTAGGTAAGTGATCAAACAATGCTAGGTAAGTGGTCAAACAATGCTAGGTAAGTGATCAAACAATGCTAGGTAAGTGGTCAAACAATGCTAGGTAAGTGATCAAACAATGCTAGGTAAGTGGTCAAACAATGCTAGGTAAGTGGTCAAACAATGCTAGGTAAGTGATCAAACAATGCTAGGTAAGTGATCAAACAATGCTAGGTAAGTGGTCAAACAATGCTAGGTAAGTGATCAAACAATGCTAGGTAAGTGATCAAACACTGCTAGTTAAGTGATCATGGGCACCGTAGCATGTCTAACCATATGCACCTTTAAGCAGACACACTTAACAGATCTTATCACCCTTCACAACTACTTATTAGTACTAGCTTCCCAAACTGGGAAGGGCCATACTTGATGACCGTGGTGTAAATTTGTAAAACAATTAATGTACACCACAATGCTGCTCACTATCATTTATAATAACAATGAAACAAATACAAATAAAAGCACACATGCAAACAAGCAGGAAGTCAATCACAGGTATTTAAAAAAAGGATTTAGCATTTTGAAGAAGTCTGACATTTTACAGACAAAAGTGCTAAATCCTATTATTAAATACCTGTGAGTGATGTCCTAGTGTAAATGTGTGGCTACCAATTCATTTGAGTAGGCTTGAAGGTCTGAATGGATAGATGAAAGGTCAGCAAGTGAAGTAGAGTAGAAGTGCTGGAATTGAATGCATCCTCAAGTCTTGGTGAGTACCTTCTTGAGGTGGACCCTGTTTTGTGCAAAATCTCACCAAGATGACACTGATATATAGACTGTATTTATATAGCATATATCATGGGCAGAAGTAGGTCAAAAATTTAAAAAAAGATAGCTGGGTACACAAGACCCAGGATAAAAAAGTGCCCAATCCTGGTAAGGGTACTGGTGGCAGGTCTGGAAAAAATAGTGTAGAATCCTCAAAATACAGAAACATTCCTACAATGGGGCCAGGCCAGGCCCAGGGGGGAAGACTGCCCCCTATTATAGACGGAATTAGCAGTCCAAAAAAACTGATACGCCAAAGAAGAGCCATAAAGACGACATACTGGACTATTGAGGCCAAGAAAGAAATTATGTATTGTTACTATTATGCAAAAAGCCCAGAATTTCCAGACACAAGATATACAAAAAGATTAAGATATAAATTAGAGGAAAGAAAAATACTTCAAATAAAAAGTTGTGGTCATTAATACAAAAGATTTGCAAAAAACAGTATACAGACCAAGAAAATTTGATCTGTTTAGAAAAAGAACCATCTGAGGAAGTGCGAAAATATAAACAACAAAACCTAGATATTTTTGAAAAGTGTAAAAATGAAATATGGGCATGGAAAAGAAAGAGAGATTTGATATGGTGCAATATTTATGCAAAGGCAAAAGCCAAATTAATCAACGTAAAGAAGATAAATACAGGCAAAGGCATCGAGATATGGACATTTTCACAATAAAAAAAATAATATCATAAAGAGGGAATGTAGAAAAGAAGATTAGTAAAGTAGAAGTTAAAAAATAGAAGTTGAAGTTAATGAGTGCCTGCAAAGTGAAGGATTTGATGTAGAAGGTAGGTTACATCACAGCATGATGAATAAGTGATGAAATTTGTGCCTTGTGATTGGGAAAACATTGGAGTTTAAGACAGTAATGCATAACATAATGTAAAACACATTTCAAAGAAAAAATATGTTAAACATTGAATTAAATCACTTTATGTGACATTGCAGAAGAGCAGGAAGGACAACTGAGTTAATTTATTTACAGACAGGAGAAAATTCTGTAACAGATCTGATATGTAAGAGGGTCAAACAGAATAAAAAGACCTGCCCAGAAATTTAGCAAAAAAGCAGCTTCTCCCATAGCGCCTAACTCTTAGATTGTTGCAGTCAGTCTGTAACAACTCAGTTCTGTACTTTGATGTGGAAATCCATTCTTCCATTTCCTATATCTGTGGTAGATCACAGATTGCATGTAACAGTTCAGTTCCTGTTTTACTTATACTCAGATGAGTCATGTACTCCTCTATCTGCAAGGCGACTGTTTTAACAGCTAACTATCAAGTTATTATTCTAAGTATTGACCAAAACTATGGTCACTATTTTCCAGAGAGTTGGCATGCATGCAAAAATGTCCTTTTCTGTCACCTTTTTGAATTTTAAAATTTGTAATATAGTAACTGACCGAAAATGAGGCTTCTCATTTCTCCAGAAGTTTGCCTGATGAACTTTGCAGAGTGGACCACTAATGATTTGCCTAATTTCAGCCAAGACAGCTGTATCATATCCTTTTCTTTCTATAAGAACTTCTGCAAAAACATAGACAATAAAATCAAAGCTGTAATTTTTTCAAATTGTTTCCAACATATAAGTACAAGGATAAAATATGGCAGTATAGCAAATAATGGATATAAAAATCGAAACAGCCTAGAGTATATCAGCCAGAGACAAAATAAAGACTCCTATGTATCTGTATTAAAGTCATATCTATAGTGATAAGTAAATGATATGTTATGGACGTGTGGAGTGTATCAGGGTAAGGGTGGATTTGTTTTTCATAGGTATGGGGACCTCACAGTAACGTGGAAAAGTATGTTACCCTGTTATATTTATTTTGTTTCATCTTAGGTGAAAGGCAAGATATTTGTTCTTAACAGCTCAGACCCAATTATTGAAAACACATCATCATCTTCTTTTGGCTGTTCCCGTTAGGGGTTGCCACAGCGGATCATCAGTTTCCATTTCTTCCTGTCCTCTGCATCTTGCTCTGTCACACCAACTACCTGCATGTCCTCTCTCACCACATCCATAAACCTTACCTTAGGCCTTCCTCTTTTCCTGTTACCTGGCAGCTTCATCCTTAGCATCCTTTTCCCAATATACCCAGCGTCCCTCCTCAGCACATGTCCAAACCAATGCAATCTCTCCTCTCTGGCTTTGTCTCCAAACTGTCCAACCTGGGCTGACCCACTAATATACTTATTCCTAATTCTGTCTACCCTCATCACACCCAGTGCAAATCTTAACATCTTTAACTCTGCCACATCCAACTCTGACTCTTGCCTTTTTGTCAATGTCACTGTCACCAACCCATATAACATAGCTGGTCTCACTACCCTCTTGTAGACCTTCCCTTTCTCTCTTACTGGTACTCGTCTGTCACAAATCACTCCTGACACTATTGTCTACCCTGCCTGTACTCTCTTCTTCACCTCTCTTCCACACTCACCATTACTCTGAACTGTTGATCCCAAGTATTTAAACTCATCCACCTTCACCACCTCTACTCCCTGCATCCTCACCATTCTTCTGTCCTCCCTCTCATTCACACACATATATTCTGTCTTAGTCCTGCTGACCTTCATTTCTCTTCTATCTAGAGCATATCTCCATCTCTCCAGGGTCTCCTCCACCTGTTCCCTACTCTCTTTACAGATCACAATGTCATCTGCAGACATCATAGTCTACGGGCACTCCTGTCTGATCTCGTCTGTCAACCTGTCCATCATCATTGCAAATAAGAAAGGGCTCAGAGCAGATCCTTGATGTAATCCCACCTCCACCTTGAACGGATCCATCACTCCCAACGCAGACCTCACCGCTGTCACACTACCCTTGTACATATCCTGTACCACTCTTACATACTTCTCAGACACTCCCGACTTCCTCATACAATACCCCAACTCCTCTCTAGGCACCCTGTCATATGCTTTCTCTAAGTCTACAAAAACACAATGCAACTCCCTCTGACCTTCTCTGTACTTCTCCATCAACACTCTCAGAGCAAACATCGCATCTGTAGTGCTCTTTCCTGGCATGAAACCATATTGCTGATCACTAATCATCACATTCCTTCTTAACCTAGCTTCCACTACTCTTTCCCATAACTTCATGCTGTGACTGATCAATTTAATCCTTCTGTAGTTACTACAGCTCTGCACATCACCCTTATTCTTAAAAATCGGTACCAAAACACTTTTTCTCCATTCCTCCAGACCTCCTCTCACTTTCCAAGATTTCATTAAAGAATCCGGTTAAAAACTCCACTGCCATTTCACCTAAACACCTCCATGCTTCCACAGGTATGTCATCTGGACCAACAGTCTTTCCATTCTTCATCCTCTTCATAGCTATCCTTACTTCCTCCTTGCTAATCCATTGTACTTCATGATTCACTATCCGCACATCATCCAACCTTCTCTCCCTTTCATTCCCTTCATTCATAAACCCCTCAAAGTACTCTTTCCATCTGCACAACACACTCTCCTCGCTTGTGAGTATGTTTCCCTCATTATCCTTTATCACCTTTACCTGTTGCACATCTTTCCTAGCTCAGTCCCTCTGTCGAGCCAATCGGTATAGGTCCTTTTCTCCCTCCTTAGTGTCCAACCTTTCATACAACTCTTCATATGCCTTATCCTTAGCCTTTGCCACCTCTCTCTTCGCCATGCGTCTCATCACCTTATACTCCTGTCTACTTTCTTCATCTCTCTGACAATCCCACTTCTTTTTTGCCATCCTCTTTCTCTGTATACTCTCCCATACTTCCTCATTCCACCACCATGTCCCCTTGTCGTCCTTCCTCTGTCCAGATGTCATACCAAGCACCTTTCTAGCTGTCTCTCTTACTAGATCTGCTGTAGTTACCCAGCTATTTGGTTACTCTTCACTGCCACCCAGTGCCTGTCTTAACACATCCCTGAACTCCACCACACAGTTACCCTTTTTCAATTTCCACCATTTGATCCTTGGTGCTGCCCTCACACTCCTCCTCCTCTTCTTGATCACCAACGTCATCCTACAAACCACCATCCTATGCTGCCTAACTACACTTTCCCCGGTCACCACTTTACAGTCAACAATCTCTTTCAAATTGGCCCTCCTATATAAGATATAATCCACCTGTGTGCATCTTCCTCCACTCTTGTATGTCACCCTATGCTCCTTCTTCTTGTTAAAATATGTATTCACCACAGCCATGTCCATCCTTTTCGCAAAATCCACTACCATCTGACCTTCTGCATTCCTTTGTTTAATACCATACCTACCCATCACTTCCTCATCCCCTCTGTTCCCTTCACCAACATGCCTATCGAAATCTGCTCCAATTACCACTCTCTCACCCTTGGGTACAGTCATCACCACTTCATCCAACTCACTCCAAAATTTTTCTTTCTCATCTATTGCACACCCAACTTGTGGAGCATATGCACTAACAACATTCATTGTTACACCATCAATTTCCAGATTCATAAACATCACTCTATCCGACACTCTTTTCACCTCCAAAGCACAGCATACTGTTCCTTCAGGATAACTCCTACGCCATTTCTCCTCCCATCCACACCGTAATAAAACAATTTGAACCCATCTCCGATACACCTAGCCTTACTCCCCTTCCATCTGGTCTCTTACACACACACTATAACAACCTTCCTTCTGTCCATCATATCGGCTAGCTCTCTCCCTATACCAGTCGTACTGCCAACATTCAAAGTTCTGACCCTCACTACCACAGTCCTAGCCTTTCTCCTGTCTTCCTGCCTTCAGCCATGCCTTCTGCCTCTTCTCCTCCTTCGGACAACAGTAGCCCAATTACCACCAGCACCCTGCTGGCTAACAGTACTGGTGGTGGTCATTGGTAACCCGGGCCTCGACTCATCCAGTATGAAAATATTTACTGGTGTCCGCATGAATTATTTGGTGAAGTTTTATGCCGGATGCCCTTCCTGATGCAACCCTCCCCATTTATCCGGGCTTGGGACTGGCACAAAGAAATGCACTGGATTGTGCATCCCCAGTGGCTGGGTTCAATTATTGAAAACAAAATTTGCAATTATTATTGCAATTATTATGTTTAATTAACTATCTTTACCAAAAGACAGAAAATGCAGATTTCACAAAACAAAGATACAAATTTTTCATCTGAAACTATTATACTTTTTGGAACCTGTATCCCTTATGTAGAGACTTAGACCCACTCAAAACCCCACAACCTATGATAAACAAGTCTGTTTTGTGAAAGCATGAATAAAATACTATGTGTGTGTGTGTGTGTGTGTGTGTGTGTGTGTGTGTGTGTGTGTGTGTGTGTGTGTGTGTGTGTGTGTGTGTGTGTGTATTTTTAATGGAAAACTGTACATGCCTTCTACTTTCTTAGATATTACAGTCTTGGCTAGCATGAACTGTGTGTTGGTTTATTTTCTTTATACACACATGTAGCTAATGGGCAAGAGTGGACATAACAAGGTGACAACTTAAGAAAGGGTGTTATTGTCTCACTTTGTGTAATCTATGTTGTTCGTCTGAGTTAATATCTATACACACTACAAGCATGTGCACACACACACACACACACACACACATACACACACACACAAACACACACACTGTCAGCAATAGCAACTGCTGAGTATCTGTAGCTGAGGAAGGCAGTTCTACATATGTTCACAAGATGTAAATTACTCAGACAATACATTACTTTATTTATTCATTCACTTATTTATTTAGTTATTTATTTATTTATTTATTTATTTATTAACAAGCCAAATGAGTTGGACATGGCTCCTTTTAGCCATGCTTTGAAGAACATGAGAAAGATTAAAATACAAATTCCAGTAAAATACATTGCAACATGGACTATACATGTAGATAAAGAATCGTGGCAGAACACTGCTGGAACTTCAAATTCAAATTTAATAAAAACAAATAAAAACACCTTAAAATACAAAGGATTCCAGTAGAATAAGCGCTTTCGGGTACAAACCCTTCATCAGATTAACAAACATCCCTACAACTGAAAATTTAAATGATGTAACATCCAATGAACAATCAGTGAAAGACCCGCCTATTCTTGAGGGCGGGTTTCATAGGTACTGCCTCATTTAAACCTGGGGCTCTATGGGCCATGAGTTCAATAATCCATTTTGCCTCAGTAAGCTCAGTATATTGTTTGATGTCCCCCCCCCTATGGTTCAATCTAACATTCACTATAGCTCTAAAATGGAATGAATGCGTAGTGTTTAATTCTATATGTTTATATAGAGCATTGTGTATGTCACCGTTCTTGATAGCTGAAAGGTGTTGCAATATTCTGATCTTAAACATGCAGTTGGTTTTGCCTACATAAAAATTAGGGCAATGTTGACACTCTGCTATATAAACAATATCTGTTGTTCTACATGTGGCTTTGGCCTTAAATTCAAAAACTTTACCAGTTGCTGGGTGTATAAAAGTGGTGCTTTTATTAATATAGGTGCAGGCCTTGCATGTCCCACAAGGTATACTCCCAATTTTAGTCATAAAGGGTTGTGTCCTGATACAGCTCTCCTTACCTAGGATGTCTTTAAGGTTCTTATTCCTTCTAAACCCAAAACAAGGCTTATTCCCTACTAAGACCTTAGTGTTATCATCACTGTTCAGAATGTTCCAATTCTTGATTATATCACAAATTCCCCCAATATTACTGCTATAGGTAAACATAAGCTTTAATTTTTGTGTATCCGGTCTACTAGATGGTGTTGAACGTTCTTGCACTACATCCTGTTGTAACCAAGGTTTAAATCTCTTCCTACTAGAAACCATGTTGTTATCTACCACTCTTCTAATAATATCTTGCCTATACCCTCTATCTTGGAAATAACGCTTTAATCTTCCTATCTCTTGTTCATATTGTAGTTCATCAGTGCATACTCTGGATACCCTACCAACCTGTCCCTGTATAATACTGGGAAAGGTAAATCTCAGGTGCATGCTGTTAAAGTGCAACAGCGTGTTCTTCCAGCACTTTTTCCTATATAGGTGGGATGAAAATCCATCTACCGTTTGTTGTATACATACATCCAAAAATTCCAATTCAACATATGAACATTTAACTGTGAATTTCAAAACTGTGGTAATGGAGTGCAAATATCCAACAAATGTATCCAATAGACATCTGTCTCCCTTCCACAAAATAGAAATATCATCTACAAAATGTTTGTACAAGGCAATATATTGCATCCAATTATTATCTGTCAAAAAAGATTTCTTCTCCCAAAAAGATAATACTAAATTAGCATACATATTAGTGCAGGGGGTGCCCATGGCAACCCCCTGCGCCTGCCTATACGCCTGTTGTATGCCTAGGAAGATGTTATTTTCCAAGACCAATGCTAACATGGTTTTCAATAAATCAGTCTTGACGTCCCCCACCCCCCATATCTTTCAACAACATACTAATGGCATTGATACCATAATCATTACTTATCACTGTGAAGAGATTTTGTACATCCATAGACACCATCAAGTAAACACCTGATGAATAATCTAACTTGACATCCCCTAGGGCTTTTAAAAAGTCACCTGTGTCTTCCAGGATGTCTACTATGCTATCTACATATGGTCTAAGGACCGATTCCAACCAAATAGAAATATGTTCGGTTACCCAACTTCTCCCTGATACTATGGGTCTGAGAGGTGGGTCTATCAAGGACTTATGTATCTTAGGTAACGCTTTGAAGATGGGTATAACAATGCCATCCATCCATAAAAAATGAAAAAGATCTTTACTAATCACATTACTATCAAACAATTTTCTCAAGCGGCCATGTACCCCATCAATAACCTGTCTCACCACCAGTGGGTTAATCGGTATATAAGTGTCACCATCTGATAACAAATCCCTAATTTTGTTTTGATAGTATGTAGTATCCAATATCACCACAGCTCCTCCTTTATCAGCCATCTTGATTGTCAAATCCACATTATTGCTCAAATCATGTAGGGCTTTGCGCTGTGTAGGTCTAAGATTATAATATTTATGTGCACGGTCTTTTTGAAAATACTGTATCAAATCCTGCTCACAACACTTAATAAACATATGCATACTGGCCGTAAAGGGTGGTACAAAACCACTGGGTTGTCTCAACCCCAAATTCTGGGATGAACTATTCCCAAACATATGCTTTAAGGCTACATTCCTACAAAATAACATAATATCCATAACAACCTCATTGTACACGCTTTCCTGACTAGGTACAAATTTTAAACCTTTGTTGAGTATAAAACTCTCTTCAGCCATTAGACAATGGCTAGATAAATTATAAACAATATTGTCACTAATATTACCAGTCAATCTAAAGTCCTTCTTTTCTTGTTGACACCCCTGCTTTCGCTCAGTGAGCATTTCCATGCCCCTTTCTTCTTCACAGGGGCCGGTAATTGTGCCAAAAAATGCTGTTCCCTTGATGTATCATTCCGCCTGGCTCCCAAACGGAAATTCTCTGTGGCGTCTTCCAAAATGCCACTGGAGTTGTTATGTCCATTGGAGTTATTATGTCCATTGGGTACCAAACTATCATTACCTTCAGCAACCAAGGGAATGATAGCAGGTGCTTCAATCAAAGAAGCAGGGTCCAGAGACGGTTCATTGGTACCCTCCAATAAACGACCATTCTCCTGGTCACCTGAAATCCTCTCACTGAATTCAGCGTGTCGAGCTGCTTCATGTCCTAGAACAGGACATGCATGGCTGTGCATCACTTCCGGTTCCCTTGTAGCCAATCTCCTATCAGGTAAAGGAGCAGGATTATTATCATTGGCCCGCAGCCTCGGCCAAACAAAGATATTCCCCTTCGAGAAATCTTCATAGTCCCTTTTTAATTTGTTCATTTTCTGAAGTTTAAGTTTCTCATCACTATCCGACAAAGTGACATACTGCTGTTCCAAACGCTCTGAATATCTTCTCCCTGTGAACTCCGTTTCTAGTTTACGTTGCAAGGTCGCAATATCGTTCTTCAGGAATACCATTTCTGGTTCAAATAAGTTGTTGAGCAGCTCCGTGTACTGCTAATTTAGTATTATCTTTTTGGGAGAAGAAATCTTTTTTGACAGATAATAATTGGATGCAATATATTGCCTTGTACAAACGTTTTGTAAATGATATTTTTATTTTGTGGAAGGGAGACAGATGTCTATTGGATACATTTGTTGGATATTTGCACTCCACTACCACATTTTTGAAATTCACAGTTAAATGTTCATATGTTGAATTGGAACTTTTGGATGTATGTATACAACAAACGGTAGATGGATTTTCATCCCACCTATATAGGAAAGAGTGTTAGAAGAACACGCTGTTGCACTTTAACAGCATGCACCCGAGATTTACCTTTCCCAGTATAATACAGGGACAGGTTGGTAGGGTATCTAGAGTATGCACTGATGAACTACAATATGAACAAGAGATAGGAAGATTAAAGGGTTATTTCCAAGATAGAGGGTATAGGCAAGATATTATTAGAAGAGTGGTAGATAACAACATGGTTTCTAGTAGGAAGAGATTTAAACCTTGGTTACAACAGGATGTAGTGCAAGAATGTCCGACACCATCTAGTAGACTGGATACACAAAAATTAAAGCTTATGTTTACCTATAGCAGTAATATTGGGGGAATTTGTGATATAATCAACAAGAATTGGAACATTCTGACCAGTGATGATAACACTAAGGTCTTAGTAGGGAATAAGCCTTGTTTTGGGTTTAGAAGGAATAAGAACCTTAAAGACATCCTAGGTAAGGAGAGGTGTATCAGGACACAACCCTTTATGACTAAAATTGGGAGTATACCTTGTGGGACATGCAAGGCCTGCACCTATATTAATAAAAGCACCACTTTTATACACCCAGCAACTGGTAAAGTTTTTGAATTTAAGGCCAAAGCCACATGTAGAACAACAGATATTGTTTATATAGCAGAGTGTCAACATTGCCCTAATTTTTATGTAGGCAAAACCAACTGCATGTTTAAGGTCAGAATATTGCAACACCTTTCTGCTATCAGGAACGGTGACATACACAATGCTCTATATAAACATATAGAATTAAACACTACGCATTCATTCCATTTTAGAGCTATAGTGAATGTTAGATTGAACCATAGTGGGGGGGACATTAAACAATATACTGAGCTTATTGAGGCAAAATGGATTATTGAACTCATGGCCCATAGAGCTCCAGGTTTAAATGAGGCAGTACCTATGAAACCCGCCCTCAAGAATAGGTGGGTCTTTCACTGATTGTTCATTGGATGTTACATCATTTAAATTTTCAGTTGTAGGGATGTTTGTTAATCTGATGAAGGGTTTGTACCCGAAAGCGCTTATTCTACTGGAATCCTTTGTATTTTAAGGTGTTTTTATTTGTTTTTATTAAATTTGAATTTGAAGTTCCAGCAGTGTTCTGCCACGATTCTTTATCTACAAGTTTGCTTTTTTCGTTTTGGCAGAACTTAAGTGAGGCACCATACATTTATTTGCTATAACATGGACTATACAGGATGATGTGAATGATCTGATACGTTAGATTTGGAGAAAACTTTAGTGTATTGCTAAGAGATTCAGTAAAATCTCATCAGCAATAAAGGCAAAACTCTCTATATTGTTGTTAGTTTAGAATCTTCAATTTGGGGTGTGTTTTTTGTAGTACTCAGAATCACAGTAGATAATTAAGTATTTAAGCCAGGTTTCTGCACTAGATCTCTATATTTCTTTGGTGGAGAGGCTTCCATAAGCAACAGTTAGATAAAAAAAAGTTCAAATCAGAACCATAGACAGGTAAACTGAGAACTAGTGCAGTTTGTTCAGATTTCAGTTAGAAGATATTGTGAAAAGAGAAAAGGATAGGAGAGGTAGTTTGTGGCTGGAGGGATCTACCCAGAAGTGTGTCTCCATTTGGCAGTTTGAACTGCTCCTAAACTGGAGTACACTCTAACACCAATGACAATGTTGTTTGGCGACTGTCATTGTGAGATGGGCAGCAAATGATAGGCTGTTTTCATCATACAAATATATATATATATATATATATATATATATATGAGTTTAAAAGAAAGCACTTTTTTCCGTTATAGGTAACCATCCATCCTTATTGAGAAATAAGCAGTGAAACTTGGATGTTCCTAGCAATTAAATAAAACTCTAAATTTTGAGGGATATATTTTATTGGTCTTACTTTCAAGGTCAAGAGAAAAAAGTGGTAAAACATATTCTATTCTAGTACTTAGAATGCATTTATTTACTGAATTTCACCCTATATGCAGACTTGAATTGGTCAGTGACATTGTTGGTAATACAGCTGATATAACAGAAGAAATTTAATAAGGCAATAGCTAAACAGGGTGTTTGTGATTTAATATACCTTGGAAACCATATGCCCAGAACGACATAAATCATTTTTTTTTTCTCACAAGTATGTGTGCTAAGCTATGGCTGACAGGATGTGCCATGGATGGAGGGATACTAACCAGGTTAACTCACCATTTGCAATACTCACCTACCTGACTCTTTTCAGGAATGTGGCAGCTATACTCATCTAGTGTCCATGCTGTCTCTTTACTATTTATGCCATACATACCAGTTTGGTGATAAGTAGGGGTGAAGCCAGGATTTTTTGAATTATATGTCATATGCTAGAATGCAGTCCCTACAATAGTCACTCTCTCAGCCCTAGCATCAAACAGTTTATGTTTCTGGTGTTCGTACCTTTTCACTATTAAAACAAGAGCTCCTTAAATGATTGATGTAAGCAAAAAAAATATGAACCATGCATTCTGAAAATAAAAAGCAATTCAACAAACTATATAACCACAAGCCATAATAAATATATAATGACATGAATACATTTTATCTGTATAAAACATTTCAAACACAGTCCAAAGTTAGAAAAAGAAAAGATAATCCACAGAAACATTTAATAAAAAATGCTTTATTCCATTAATCCAGTGTTCCAGCAATTCATTAAGCATGTTCATGTCATAGCAGAGAACTAATCATACCAAACAGACATTCACAAGCACTGCTTACATAAGATCCTTAGAGCTCATGTGACTTTGAATCATGTGACACATAACCTGACCATTTCTTCATTTTTATCTTTTTAAATAGAATTTTTTCTGTCTTTATTACTGTAATCAAACCAACTAGATTCCTGGTTTTATTTATATGTTCTGTATATATTACTGTAATCAAACCAGCAAAATTCCTGTTTTTATGTATATATTCCGTATATATTACTGTAATCACTATGTGTAACACTATTTCTACTTCTGTACCAATTAATGTTTAACTTTATCTGTATCTATGTTCTTGTTGGACCTTTTCTCCCTGGGACTCCACTGAATATGGGTTCTTTTAGGCCCAGTGGACTTTCTCTGTAAACAAGTGCAATAAAATATAATGACTAAATAAAATAAAAAGCATTTCAAATTCTCCTAGTTATTTATCCCAGGGTGACAGCATGCATTTAATCTTAGATGCCAACTATATATTTTCCATTCAAGTTTATTTTTGTCATCAAGTCTAAAGTTAAAATTCTTGACTGCATCAATTGCAGATAAAAATAAAACTTTCTGCTTTGGAGCATACATTCATACGCTTTCATAATGCATTAATACTGTAATTATTATCTATTGAATGCAAGTGCTCATAAACTCAGAAATATAATTCTCTAGTAGTTTTCTTTAAATTTTAGCAGGTCTTATTTCTCAAAATAAATAAGTCATTATCAGAAAGTGTATGTTGCGGCTTATATGACATATGCCTAGATGTACTTTTGGTGGTAAAGTTGCTTTTCAAATTAAAATATTTGCAAATAAGACATCATAGTTAAATGAAAACTATGCTATATTCATAAAAGTTTATTTATACCTACATAAATTCAATAATTAAGCTGTGGAGTACATTGGATATGAACAGAGCATTCATTAGTAAAGAACACTCAAGAACACTCAAATAAGAAATGGCATGGGCACTTATGTGAAGTGACTGCAGCTAGGTTTTAAAGAATAATGTCTTATATTAACATGTACATGATAACATTTATGACTAGTCACTGAAAATAAACTTGAAACTAACAGACTCTAACCATGCAACAGAATAAAAGTGCAATAGTGCAACAAAGAAGGGATAAGAATTAATGTAGTACATAAGGTTCATTTTTGAGTAAGGCATAAGGAAAAGTCAATAGTAACTAATGGGTTATTTACTGTGGAAGGCACATCAGGTGACATGCAAGCAATAATGCCCTCCAATGTGTGTTACTGAGGAATAACACCCACCCAGGGGTGTTTTGAGGCCCGACGCTGTCTGTAAAATTGTTTTTTTACTTTTTTTTTTTTTCATTATTGTATATTTTTATACATTTTTGATGTAAAATAGTTCATCCGGCTAATGTTTCAAACTTGCTGTAGTATATGTTAATGGTGTTGGAAGAAGCATTTTACATCCAAAATATAAAACTTTAAAAAATATCCAGATATTTATTTTTTGGTCCCTTACTTCTAAGACGTTTGTTTTGTTGCCAGTCATTTTCAGATTGAAGTTACTAAATAATGACATACATTTGAATTTCAGACTTTTATTTTCTTCAAAAAATCCATGCTAACAGAAATAATTTATTTAAGCAAGTTTGTAATTTTACAAAAGCAATAATTAAAAGCACTTTCAAATTTTGAGCCTATATTATGCCTTTATTTTAGGCTTTATGCAGATTTCTTCAGCTGAAAGGTCCAGAGGTATGCAACCTTCTTTACTGTTGCTGCTGTGACTGGTCTAACTCACTCTCTCTCTCTCTCACACAGGCACACCTCTGCTTCAGAAAATGCTTGCTAACACAAATCCCAATATTCAAGTAAAATATATTCCTATTTTAAACTTTTCTCCCCTTTATTTTAGGTTTATCTAGTTATACTGAGCTAAGAGTCAGCAGCATACCTTTCTACTGTCCAGATTTTTGCAAAATATCCAGATTTTTGGCTCATATGGTTGGTCCAGTCCTCATAAAATTTTTAATGTTCTGTGAATTAATTGCAGATCAAATTCATTAAGTTTTGACAGACGTTTGAGTTTTAGACTTCATATATAAACTACATGCTAATCAAAATCCTGTTATTCTAGCTACTTTCTAAGTTTATGAGTCAATATTTAAAATCTGTCCCTATATCTGATCCTTTGCTTCCTGTTATTTATGGTTTTGTCCTGATTTCTTGTGCCCAGAGGCCGAGAGGTATGGGAGGTACGCAAACCTCTTATTTGATGCTGCTGCTGCCAGGCGTCACGCAGTCACTCTCATCCTTCACTTTCTCTTTCTCTCTAACACACACACACACACACACACACACACACACACACACACACACACACACACACACACACACACACACACTTCTGGTTCATTTATTTTCGATCATTTCTCTCTTTTACTTTCCTGCAGACATACACTCTCACATGTAGGCATAAACACACACACACATGCACTTTTTAGTTTACTGTTTTTTATTTTACACTTGCAAAAGTGCTGATTAGTGAATGGAAAAGTATGGTGGCTGTTAGTTTTTTTTAAGTCCAAGCTCCATGGCAGCTTGATATGCTGCTGGTGAAGTGGGGGAACTTGTTTTTCAGCAGGCATTACCTATAGATTAACATCCTGCTGGTGAACATTTCTTCTCCAATCAGGGTGTGATCTACAGGTCGCCCATTCTCTAATGCAGAATAACTGGAAAAACAACCAGTCTGTATTACAGATAGCAGAAAAGTTATGTGAAACATTTAATAAACAAGAAGACCAGGTGGGTGGGAAAGATATGCAGCCTGTACTGGTATCATGCAAAGAAGCAGTTTCTTTCTGGTTTACCTTCTTAAAATGTTTATTTTTACTTTTTTTTTTATTCAAACTGGGTTGATAAAGGTTACTGCAAAGTATACACTGTGTGTAAACTTAGGGCAGGATTCACGAAGGCTTACACGGAGTTTAAGAGTAGTGTAAGCCTCCGTGTAATCCTCCCGATCCAGGAACAGCCCAAACCTCCGTGTAAGAGACAGCTAAAATGTCTCTTACACGGACTGGGCGTGGAAATGCTCAATACCTCATTTGCAGCTCAAAGATATGCAAATGAGGTATTTGAGCGATCCAGGAAGCCCAAAGCAGTCCGTGTAACGGACGTTTTAGCTGCAGAAATGTACTCAGCTGACAACTGAGTACATTTCTGCAAAATTGACAACGGAGCTATGTCAGCTCCAAATAAAGGGTGCATATGTGTCATCTAGCATGCCAATGGCCAAATATGTGGCCATTGGCATTAAAAATTGATGCAAAATTATTTAAAATAACTTTTTTTTTCGTGGGATTTTGATGTTTAACTGCAGCGCACACCCGCGCAAACGGGGTGCGCTGCCTAAAAGTGAAAACCGAAGCTTATAAGCCCTCAATTATGGGTTTTATGTATTACATGGAATGACAATGCAGGGACTAGCAGACCAAAAACAGTATGGCCACCATGTAGTGGTTGCCAAGGGGGGGAAGCTCAGTGTAAGAGATGTAACTAAGCATTACTAGGCAAGCCTATGTAAATGAGGGTTACAATACTGAATCACACTGCCACATAGGTAATGAGCACATTCCGAGTAGTGTAAGAGTTACAGAAGGGGGAGGAATAGAGTAAGAGGTAGGTGACATCATGGGGGGGAATGATATAAATAAATGTATCACATTGGAGGGCAGTGTAACGTGACAGATGACAGACAGACATCAGGGAGAGAGGTGTGTCCCAACAGAACACTAGGAAAGTCAAGAAATAGAGGGTGCACACTATCCCTACACTCAAACTTTCTTGATATACGTGCATGCGCGCGTGTGCGCGTGTGTAAGGCAGGTTCAACATGTGGGAGCGTGTTGCAACCCATTTACAATGGTTTGCGTGGGCGTGCACGTGTGTAAGGCAATGTGCATGCGTTTTACCATGAATCAGCCAAGTCCACACCGTGTAAGGATGTGTGCGTGCGTTTAAGCAACTGTGAGCATGCTTAAGCTGGTGTGCACATTGCTCCCCCTGAGGAAACAGAGACGAAAAAGGAAACAACCAGAATACAAGGAAGCTGCCAGAGGATACTGCTGGAGTTAATTGGTGATAACAATTGGAAGCAGGCAATTACACAGGCAGACTAGAAGCCCAACCCAGCACTTATAACACTGCAAACAGCAGTGCAGGGTGTTTCTCTCAAGAGATACTGCAAGAAAGGAGTAAGCTATCAGAATTGAAAACTGAAAAAAGCTGAACTCAGAGCAGAAATGCTAGGGGCTGCCATAGCTGTTATAATCAGGCATAGGCGAATTGCTGAGGGTGGTGACAATGCAGATGCTGACAGACAACCCAGAGTGAGGAGAAGGAGAAGACTATACAGGCCCAGGGTCACCTACCATGGGTTACATGAGCTGGAGATAGTAGAGCGCTGCAGAGTGGACAGAGACCTTCTGCAGCAAATTGTTGAGCTGTGCAAGCCACGTCTCACACACAGAACAAACAGAGGGGAGCCCATCCCAGTGGAAACCAAGGTATGTGTTGGCCTAAGAATACTAGCAACAGGTACCTTCCAGAGACCAACTGGTGATATGATGGGGATATCACAGGCATCAGCCTCCAGGGTACTGCACCAGTTCCTGGATGCCATGTCAGCACATGTCGGTGATCATGTATATTTCCCTAATGCCCGTGAGGTTGTGGCCAGCAATATGCATCTCTTCCAGCAAATAGCGGGATACCCTGAGGTACTGGGTGCAATAGACTGCACGCACATAAGCATCAAAGCACCAGCCGGTGAGCGGGGTAGAGCCTATATTAACCACAAGGGATTCCCCTCCATCAACTTCCAGGTCGTGTGTGATGCCCAGGGCATAATAATGAATGTGTGTGCTGGCTGCCCTGGGAGCTACCACGATTCCCACATCTGGCATCTGACGCAGCTGTACCAATCATTTGCCAGTGGGGACTTCCCACACGGACACCTAGTGGGGGATGCAGGTTATGCACTTGAGCCGTGGCTGATGACACCCATCAGAAATGCACACACACCTGAACAGGAACGCCATAATGAGGCACACGCACAAACACGTAATGTCATAGAGCGTGTGTTTGGGCTGCTCAAGTCACGGTTCCGGTGTCTGGACACATCTGGTGGAGCCTTGCAGTACACACCAACTACATGTACCCAAATGATCATGATATGTGCTATGCTACATAATATGATCCTGCGGAAACAGCTGCAGCAGGACCAGCATAGGGCTGGGCCAAACATACCCCACCATTGCCAAGGCCACCACAGGCAGAGGGTGACTCGGAGGAGGAACAACCTGACCTTGCCCCAGTAGGCAGAAGGAGGCATGCCCAGTATGCCCTGGCCTTGGCAAAGAGGCAACACATAGCACATACACTGGCTCAGTAGGAACACTGGGACTGATACCCCCTCTGACTCACTCATATAGTAACAGGGATGCCTAATATGACACAACCTGCTTCCAAACATGTACAGGGAGTGTAGTATGTGCATCCGACAGAGGCAGCCCTGCAGCACCACCTGAGGCATGAATACCATGTGTTAAGCAATGTAACACCATGTACCATATGCACACCTGAGGACCCTGACTAACATCCACCCTCACCAATCATAAACCACAAAAACACAAACCCACCTTCATAGGTACCACAAGGGATAGGAACCTAGATGTAATGCTACCCAATGCCAGAAGTATAAACAGCAAGATGTGTGCAGTGTAAACGCACACAGTATAGAGAATGTAGATATTAGTGCTGTAATAGAAAACTGGGTCAAAGCCCACATCAGCACCCTAACACTACCAGGTCACACCTCATACAGTGATGTACAGCTGCAAAACATGGAACAAGCTACAAAACGAGGGTGACTAGCAATAAATGTCATGGATAACCACACCCCCATGTTGGTACCACAACAAGAAGCAGCATGGATTAGCCATGGTCAAATACCAATGGCTAAAACTGCCTACTACTATATAGCTTGCTGCAGACCACTGTCCTAATAGCAGGAACTGCACCAGGCCTATGTTGGAATACAGGAAGATATCAAGCCCCCCAAACCACATTATATTGCTTGACTGAAAATACCTACACATACACCATAGTTTCATAGTTTCATAGTTTACTACTAGGCTATCTGCCCTAGTGCATTTATAAGCCTAGCAATAGTGATGTGGCTATTGCCACCCCTTATAATGGTAATAAGTGTACAGAATAGATTCCGAATATTGTGCCTCTGACTTAGTAGTGACACATTATGACCCCCTTACTTAATCGAATAACTTGACTGTGCCTCTGTCTAGTAGTGACACAGGAGGACCCTGGGGTAAACCTACAATCTCACATCCACTTGTCCAGATTTCTCTTGAAGAGAGTCAGTGAGGGACTCTGTCTAACATGAACTGGGATTCTTTGCTAGAGTGTGAGAAGCCTCTGAGTTATGACTCTGTCCCTCCAGCATGTCCTATACATGTATGTGCTGAGGTTCAAATCTTTAGCTCTCATGGTTGTGGTGGATTTGGATTGCTTGCAGTGGAGCATGTCCACCAAATCCTGATTGGACATGGTCTTGTATGTCAGGCATAGGTCACCTGTAAGTAGGTGGTATGCAACTGAATAAAGCTGGATTTCCTTTAGTCTGGAAGCATATGACATGTGTTGTAGACCCTTGATCCTCTTGGTGAGGTACTTTTGGGGTCTCTCCAGCTGTTGCAAGTGCTGGGTGAGGTACATACCAAATGGGGCTTTGTATTCAATCATGGGCCTGATAAGGGAGAAGTATAGGGGTACAATGACCTCCTTTGATCTGGATGGAAAACCCTTCATGATAAGGTGGGCAAGATAGAAAGTCTTTCTAACCACTTTGGCAACATGGGTGTCAAACGAGAGGTCACTATCTACATGGGTCCCCAGGTGTCTGATTTGTTTTCTGTGCTCAATGGGTTGCTGTCTATGTATTGATTTGTGGGTACTTTGTTCCTCCCAAAGGGATGACTACACATCAGTTGCATTCAGTTTCAGGCCATGATTCCGGCACCAGCTATCTGTCTTTGTGACGGCATTCTGTAGGATGTGTGTGCCGGCTGATGTATTCACTATGGTGCCTAGGTTGCAGTCATCTGCAAACTTTGTCAGCCACAACCCTCCTATGTTTGCTTTCACATCTGAAAAGTAAATGCCAAATAAGAGGGGTCCCAGGACAGATCCTTGTGGGACACCACTTGTGACTGGCTTTGAATCTGACAAGGCACCTGCAATGTCGACTTTATGGGTTCTGTTTCTTAGCCATTTTGCAACCTATCCTGTGACATATGGTTTTATATTTCAGCTGTTGAGCTTGTCTATGATGCCTGACTGGGGTATTGTGTCAAAGGCCTTAGCCAAGTGCAGGTAGGCTGTGTGGACCGCCTAGCCCTCATCAATGGCCCTACTGACAGTTTCAAAATAGTCAACTAGGTGCAAAAGGCAGGATCTGCCCTGTACAAAGCTGAACTGGGTGGGATCAAGGGTCTGTAGGTCACCAAGTCTCTGTTTAAGAGCTCCATAATGACTCTTTCCATAGCTTTGCAGACAAGGCTGGTTAAGCTTGTGTGGTGGTAGTTCCCAGGGTCTGTGGAGGCATCTCTTTTGTGGAGTGGGACCACTGTTGCTGTACGCCAGTGTTCAGGTACATATCCTGTAGCAAGGCTAAGGTTAAATAGCATTTGTATATACGGGTTTAGCTCCTTCTGGAGTTCACATAGCATGCAACTGGGGATACCATCAGGTCCCATTGATGCTGTGTTCTTGTCTTTGCTGAGTGCGGCTCTCACATGGACATCTGAGATGACAGTGAGGTTACATTCAGCTGTGATAACTATCTTCTTTTGGGGGTGAGGGAGGGGGGAAATTGCACTGAACCTGTCTGCCAGAATGTTGACAATATCTGTCAGGTCACTGAAATATATGTTGTTGTGTACCAACTCTGAGCATATCTGAGGGTTCCCACCCAGGTTTCTGACATAACTGAAGAAGGCATTGTGGTTATCTTTATTGTCTTTGGTGATTTTTGTCTCAAAGTTGACCTTGGATGTCTTTATGAGAGAATGTAGCTTTTTACTAGTGCTGATCACAGCTGCCTTCCCTTTAGGAGATGTAGCTCTGTCTTGCATTAGTATCCTTCATCTGTTATATGGCTGGGGTCCACCAGACAGGCCACTTTCCCTTGGTGGAGAGGGTCTTGGTTTTATTTGTGATTGCATGGTCCATGCTTTCTTGGAGATGTCCGTAGAAAGTGTCTGTGAAGGAGTCACCATTGTGTGTTTTGGTTTCCACTGGCCAAGTGGGCTTAAAGGATACCATCTTAGTCTGAAGACGTGTGAAGTCAGCTTTTGAGACGTTTGTCACTATACTCTTTGTATTATACTAGCACCGACACATTTGTAGACAATTTCCCAGAATCCATCAAACAAAATGGACATGCAAAATGTAACACTTCCACAAGAGGGGTAAGCATACTGTATGTGATAATCAGAAATATGTGTACTGGATGTCAAGATGAGAAGTGTATCCCTCATTGGTAAGACCAGACCATAGAGTAATCACACTGTAGTTACACATCCCGACCCCAGTCCCTGGCCAGATTACCACAGTGAAACACATGTATAAAGCATAGCTTGCACCCCTACAAACCAATGTGGAATCCATGAAAGGCCCTGTGCAAGTCCAGAATATGGGACACACTGCAGAACATGTTATACAGGCATACCATGAACACAGCCAAGAGTGCTTGGAGTCTGCAATCACAAATAACAACAAGACACAATGCCATACACCCAGGCATCTGGCATGCTGGACTCCAGCAATTACTAAACCATTGAAGAGAATGAGGAAGCTACCACATGATAGATCAAACATAAAAATTGAAGTAATCAGTAATCACTAGTATGGCGATAAAATGTGTCCACACATACAATCCACTAAGGCCAGGCAAAACAAGTAGAATCTGTGAATCCAGTGGCAATGTGACACCTGTCCCAAGTACACACACAACAACAACTCACCCCAATAAATACAAATATATGTGATAGACGCAACCAGGTAGCCAAACCGGAGCCTGAGCACCCCCAAATCAGTACTGTCAAAACTAGTCAGGAGGACAAGGTAACCACATACACCACAAACCCAGTCCCACATAGACCTACAACGACTGTAAACCAAACACATAAACACAAAACATTCCCAGAGGCCCTAATTACAAACACACAACACCAACACAAGCCTCCAAAGCAGACACCCAATAAAACAACCTCCAGACATAGCACATGTAACACATAGTACACAAAGCTGGTGTGCCAAACAGTCACAGGACAGAAGGAGAAACAACATGCCTGATACAGTTGTAATAGGTGACTCCATAGTGAGACATGCTGCTGTTCCAGGGATGGCTTGCAACTGTTACCCATGAGCGTCTGGATATTGCCTAAGGCTTTTGCAACCTACAGAGATCCTTTCGTAGGCAAGGCCGAAAAGACTAACCCACCACCATAGAAAACAAAACTGGAAAGAAACAGGAGGGTAATCCTGATCAATGCCAGATGTGTAAACCTCAATATGCATGCTCCTGAGGCCCTCCCCAGTATGGAGAACATTGATGTCTGTCCAGTGATAGAAACCTGCTGCAAGCCTCGTGACAGCACACCAGCACTACCAGGTAATACCACATATCATGTGTTATGGCCACAAAACCTGGAACAAAACATAAAAGGAGGGTGAGTATCCATATTCAGCACAGACACCTATACGTCCAGTTAACTGACAATGCTTATGTCATTGCAGTCCACCCATGTGCAACTAACCATAGGCAAGACTGCTGTACAGTCTGTGGCATGCTACAGACCACACTCTCACACACAGGAACCCCACCCCACTGTCCTGAAGACAGTGGACAGTATGAATGTACCACCAAATACAAAAGGTACACACAAATTACCACATAGGTGGTAAACCATTATGTGTGGAAGGAGTAATCAGGGACCTAGTGACACAAGTGGACAGTCACCTGTTATGTGACAGTCACATCGCCAATTTGTCTAGGAAGTCTGTCTATAGGTTTATAGGTTCATAGGTTCATACTAGGCTATCTGCCCTAGGGCATTTATAAGCCTAGCCCAGAGTTTTGTGACTTTCGCCACCCCTTTAGTTTGAAGGATACTATGCCCATTATTTAGCTGAGACTCTGTCAAGCAGTGACACTGAGGTGATCCCTGGGGTATACCTGCGATCTCGCATCCATTGGTCAAGATTTCTCTTGAACAAAGCCAGCGAGGTGCTCTGCCTCACATGTACCGGGATTTTGTTCCACAGCATAGGGAGTCTCTGGGTGATGAATCTGTCCCTCCAGCACGTCCTATTTATTGCCGTGTCAAGGTTCAAGTCTCGTGCTCTTGTAGCTCGGATGGATTTAGATTTTTTGAGGTGAAGCATGTTCATTAATTCCGGGTTGGACATGGCCTTGTATGTCAGGCACAGGTCACCTCTGAGCAGGCGGTAAGCGACTGAGTAGAGCTGGAGCTCCTTCAGTCGGGCAGCATAGGACATATTTTTGAGACCCTTTATCCTTTTGGTGAGGAACTTTTGGGGCCTTTCCAATTGCTGCAGGTGTCGGGTCAGATACATTCCAAATGGGGAGTTATACTCAATCATCGGTCTGATGAGTGATGAGTACAGGGGAATGATGACCTCCCTTGACCTAGATGTGAATCCCTTCATGATCAGGTGGGCAATGTAGAAGGTCTTCCTAACTACTTTGGCAACGTGGGTGTCAAATGAAAGGTTACTGTCAACCTGGGTCCCCTGATCCCTGATAACCTCTTCTGTGCTTAGTGGATTGCCACCTATATGGTAGCTGGGGGTAACCTTGTTTTTCCCAAAGGGTATGACTATGCATTTTTTAGCGTTTAACTTTAGGCCATGGCTTTGGCACCAGTTATCCGTTTCTATGAGACCCTTCTGAAGGATATCTGTGTCTGATGTGTTTTCAACTATGGCGCCCAGTTTGCAGTCATCTGCAAACTTTGTCAGCCATAATCCTCCTGTGCTTGCCTGTACTTCTGAAAAGTAGATGCCGAACAAGAGTGGGCCCAGGACCGAGCCGTGAGGGACACCGCTTGTGACAGGCTTGGAATCAGACATGGTGCCAGCAACTCTGACCCTGTGGGTTCTGTCACATAGCCAGTTTGCAACCCATCTTGTGAAGTATGGGTTTACATTTAAGCTGGTGAGTTTTTCTATGATGCCCGAGTGGGGTATTGTGTCACTATATTGGACACTGTATCATGAAAGGATTCACATCTATGTCAACAAAGGTCATTGTGCCCCTATACTGTTCCCTTATCAGACCATATTGTAGTACAATGCCTCATTTGGGATGTACATTACCTGGCACCTGCAGCAGTTAGAAAGACCTCAAAGGTAAATCACCAAGAGTCAGAAAGGGTCTCAAATATATGTCATATGCTGCCTGGCTGTAGACACCACAGCTGAATGCAGTCACATACTGCCTACACAGAGGCATTGTATGTCTGTTGTACAAGTCCATGTCCAACACAGAAGTAATGGACATGCTCCACCCCAGAAAACTCAAAGCCATTGGAGCTGTGTGAGTCAGAGATGTCAACCTCAACACATAATCAAATAGGATGTGCTGGAGGGACAGATACCTAACCCTGAGGCTCTCCACACCCTGGAACAGGATACCACTACATGTTAGGCAGAGACCCTCACTGACACTCTTCAACAGGAAGTTTGCAAAATGGATGGATAATTGTAGATGTACACTGGGGGTCTTTACTGTGTCATGTCCAGACAGAGGCACAGCTAAGTAAATCATAAATGGCCATAATATTCACATAGCAAGGGGTGGCAAAAGCCACACACACACTGTGGCTAGGCTTACAAATGCCCTAGGGTGGATAGCCTAGTATGAACCTATGAACCTATTATGATACAGGACACTAAGGATAACCCCAAGGCTGCTGCAACTGATGGTAGTAAGCATGTTGTGAATTCCCAGATATGCTCTGGATCACACAAATATTACAAACAACATACCAAACACACACACGTATTGCCAACATACATCCTGACAGGTGCAGTGCAACCCCCCCCCCCCCATAATGCAAAACACCTTTCCCAGCAGACTGCTGCCTCCCTGACATTATGTCAGCCTTACCACAGGATATGTACCCAAAGAGCAGTACAACAACAGTGGTTGTTCTCAAGAAAGGTGTCGCCTGAATGGATACTAAAAACAACCAGCACAGAATCCTGAGAAGCTTGGTCTGCACAACTATGGAAAGGATCAGCATGTACCGCAGACATAAAGATATTGGGGATCTATTGACACCTGACCCTACCCAGTGTGGGTTTATTAAGTGCAGACCCTGCCCCTAAACATGTGTGACTCAGTTGAAACAGTAATTGAGGTCACTGATGAGGGCAATGTGGTCCACACAGTGTAGCTCGACCTTGCAAAGCCTTCCATACAATACCCTACGTGTTCAATATAGATATGCTCACCAGCTTATATATACACCCCTATGTCACTAGAGGGGTTGCAAACCAGACCAATGACAGAACTGACATGGTCAGACATGCTGCAGCCATGTCAGACTACAGACCACATATAACAGGTATCCCACAAAGCTTGGTCCTGGGACCTTCCCTGTCTGGTATATATGCCCCATAGGTACAGGCCAACATGTAAGGACTGTGCCTGAACATGTTTGCAGAGGACTACAAACCGCCCAACATATCTGACACTCCAGCTGACACAAGCATCCCACAAAAGGGCCACATAGAAACAGACAACTGGTGCCATAGCCATGTCAGCATGTTAAATGGAGAAAACTGTATAGTCAACCTCTGTGGATATACAGTAAGTGACCACCAATTACCACATCGGTGTTAACCCATTACATACTTAACATGTAATGACAGACCTGGGTACACAAGGTGATAGATATCCTGCATTGGACAAACATGTGACTGTAGTGTTAACAGAAACAATCCATATACCAACCTAATCATGAAGTTTATGACATCTAGATAAGGGGAGGTCATTGTGGTTCTGCAGTTATCCTTCATCAGCGTTACAATTGACTACAACAGCCCCTGTGGGGTGTACCTCAGCAGACACCTCCATCAACTGTAAAGTCCACAACAGTACCTCACCAGGAGTATCAAAGAACTTGAACAGATGTAATGTGTTGCCTGATTAAACAGAGTGCAACTCCACACACTGCCATGCTGGCCACCCAGACGCAAGCTGTGCCTGATGTAGAAAGCCATGTCCAAGCTGGAATCAATGAACATGCTGCACCTTGTACAATCTGAATGGCAGTGAGCTATGCACACGAGGGACCTGAACCCCAGCACTGACATACATAGGACAAGCTGTACTGCATTATCCATAACACAGAAGCCACCCCCACGCATGAGTAAACTACCAGTACAGGTTATCCATAGAGTCACTCGTTGATTCTCCTCAACAGGAATCTTAATGAGTGGATGGGAGATGGTAGGTTTACCCTGGGTATCACTGTTATGTCACGGGTAGACAGAGGCACAGTATACTAAACAAGACATATGTCATGACAAACTACACTTACAATGTGTCGAAGGACAAATACACTCTCTGACTAGCATTAGAAATGGCCTAGGGCACATCGGTAGTGTTTGCCAATGTACGCCTATGTTGTGGAATACACTACTGATGTTGGACGAGGCTGTTGTAAGTAGTTAATATCTGAACATAATGCAACATGGTCAGATAGGTTCATAGGTTCATAGGTTTATACTAGGCTATCTGCCCTAAGGCAGTTATAAGCCTAGCCCAGAGTTTTGTGGCTTACGCCACCCCTTATATGGAAACAATACTGTGCCCATTAGTTTGTTGTGCCTCTGTCCAGCAGTGACACAGAGACGATTCCCGGGGTAAATCTACGATCTCCCATCCACAGGTCAAGATTCCTCTTGAACAGAGCCAGCAAGGTGCTCTGCCTCACATGGACCGGGATTCTATTCCACAGCATAGGGAGTCTCTGAGTGATAAATCTATCCCTCCAGCATGTCCTATTTATATCCCTGCTAAGGTTTAAGTCACTTGCCCTAGTGGTTCTGGGGGATTTGTAGTTTTTGAGGTGGAGCATGTCCATTAATTCCTGGTTGGACATGGCCTTGTATGTCAGGCACATGTCACCTCTGAGCAGACGGTATGTGACTGAATAGAGCTGGAGTTTCTTCAATCTGGCAGCATATGACAGATGATGGAGTCCCTTTATCCTTTTGGTGAGGGACTTTTGGGGTCTCTCCAATTGCTGCAGATGTCGGGTGAGATACATCCCGAATGGGGCATTGTACTCAATCATTGGTTTGATAAGTGAAGAGTACAGGGGGACAATGACCTCACTAGATCTGGATGTGAATCCCTTCATGATCAGGTGGGCAATGTAGAAGGTCTTTCTAACCACTTTAGCAACGTGAGTGTCAAAAGAAAGGCCACTGTCAACCTGGGTCCCCAGGTCCCTGATAACTTCTTCTGTGCTTAGAGGATTGCCACCTATATGGTAGCTTGGGGTTACCTTGCTTTTCCCGAAGGGTATGACTATACATTTTTTGGCATTTAACTTCAGGCCATGGCTCTGGCACCAGCTATCAGTTTCCGTTAGTCCCTTCTGAAGGATATCTGTGTCTGATGCACTTTCCACTATGGCGCCCAGTTTGCAGTCATCTGCAAACTTTGTCAGCCAAAGTCCTCCCATGTTGGCCTGTACTTCTGAGAAGTAGATGCCGAACAATAGGGGGCCAAGGACCGAGCCCTGTGGGACACCACTTGTGACCGGCTTGGTGTCTGACATAGCGCCAGCAACTCTAACCTTGTGGGTCCTGTCCTTAAGCCAGTTTGCAACCCATCTTGTGACATATGGGTTTACATTTAAGTTGGTAAGTTTTTCTACAATACCCTAGTGGGGTATTGTGTCGAAAGCCTTTGCAAGGTCAAGGTAGGCTGTATGGACTGCCTTTCCCTCATCAATGGCCTTAGTGACTGTTTTGAAGAAGTCGACCAAGTTCAAAAGGCATGATCTGCCCTTGACAAAGCCAAACTGGGACGGGTCCAATGTCTGCATGTCCCCTATATCTTTGTTTATGAGCTCCATTATGATCCTCTCCATAGCTTTGCAGACTAGACTTGTTAAGCTTATGGGGAGGTAATTACCAGGGTCCGTAGAGGCACCGCCTTTGTGCAGATGTGCACAACTGGACCCTATCCAGGCTGTTGTGCTCACTATGGAAATGTAAAGCAGTGATAGGACTAAAGCCCAGGATACTGTCCACCACAGTGAAAGTACTGAACCACTACACTATACAGTACTACAGTGTTAGGTCAGTATGAACGGATGTTGACAATTGTACGCAAAGTATCCCATGCAAAACCTGCAGGCACAGTATAATCCCTGTTGTGTTCACACAAAAAGCATTTGGACAGTAACTACACAACATGACACAGAACACACAACCATAAACAGGAGATATTTGTTGAAGTTCACACTCATCCACAAATGTGATGGGCTGCAGAGTTCAACATATGGAAAGCTCACACTGGGCATGCTCACACACTTTGATAAATGAGACATCTTTCACACAACATGCCATGGGAAGGCTGAACTTGGCATGCTCACACACTTAGTCCAAATATCAGTTTAGCATTTTGCCACATATATCTGGTATATGTACGTGTTATTCCAGTAACCAACAACATTATAGCAATCTGACCAGTGCTCACACTTAAATGACTACAGAGACATACATGATATAGTGGATTTCCCCCATATGCAAACATCGTCCACAGATACACAAGTTGTTCATACAAACAGGAACTGTTATGGCAATAAAGACCTGCAAACACTGCTATCAGCACCAAATAATGTGCATCTGACAGTTAAACATATGGGTGTAGAGGTCAACACTAGGCTGTTTGCCCTAGGGAATGACAGCTTATCCAGAGTGTGTGTGTGTGTGGGTGATTGTGGTTGGTCTGTGTGCAAGTCTGTGTGAGGGAAATGTTCCTCTTAGCAACTGGAAAAACACCACAGGATGCTCATTTCCCTTTCTAAACACTGATGATGTCAGCACCCTATAAGTATATCAGGAGAAAAGAAATCTCCCAGTAATCCGAATAGCACGCTCTGCTAATGTGTCTGTCTCTAATGTCATAACATAGTTAAGTAGGGGTTTGAATCCAGCAAGTGTGGGTGAAGGGGGGTTAGTGTGTGTGTATGAAAAGAGCATCCATTTTAGCAACTGTGAAAACACACCACAGGATGCCCATTCCCCTTTCTAAACACTGATGATGTCAGCACCCTATAAGTATATCAGGAGAAAAGAAATCGCCCAGTAATGTGAATAGCACGCTCTGCTAATGCGTCCATCTCTAATGTCATAACATAGTTAGGTAGGGGCTTGAATCCAGCAAGTGTGTGTGTATGAAAAGAACATCCCTTTTGGCAACTGTGAAAACACACCACAGGATGCCCATTCCCCTTTCTAAACACTGATGATGTCAGCACCCTATAAGTATATCAGGAGAAAAGAAATCTCCCAATAATGCAAATAGCGTGCTCCGCTAATGCGTTCGTCTCTAGTGTCATAACATAGCGAGGTAGGGGTTTGAATCCAGCAAGTGTGTGTGAAGGGGGGGGTTAGTGTGTGTAAGTGTGTATGAAAAGAACATCCCTTTTGGCAACTGTGAAAACACACCACAGGATGCCCATTCCCCTTTCTAAACACCGATGATGTCAGCACCCTATAAGTATATCAGGAGAAAAGAAACCTCCCAGGAATGCAAATAGCACGCTCCACTAATGCGTCCATCTCTAGTGTCATAACATAGTTAGGTAGGGGTTTGAATCCAGCAAGTGTGTATGAAGGGAGGTTTGTGTGTGTGAATGAAAAGAACATCCCTTTTTGGCACCTGTGAAAACACACCACAGGATGCACATTCGACTTTCTAAACACCGATGATGTCAGCACCCTATAAGTATATCAGGAGAAAAGAAATCACACAGTAATCTGAATAGCGCACTCTGCTAATGTGTCCGTCTCTAGTGCTATAACATAATTAAGTAGGGGTTTGAATCCAGCCAGTGTGTGTGAAGGGGGGTTAGTGTGTATGAAAAAAAAAACCCTTTTGGCAACTGGGAAAACACACTACAGGATGCACATACCCCTTTCTAAACAATATCACAATTATTTATGGCTTTTGATTCCAGACATGTCACGTGTGTTTTGCTCACACAGAATGCCCATGTGTGCGGGTTGTTTCTCACAATAATGCATGACATCAATTAAACCAGTTATGGCAATGCACGCATGATGTATGTGTGTGCCAAATACACATATGTACCTGTGACCTTCAATAGTTACCATGTGTGATGCCTGCCACATGTGAATACATGGTATTTGCACTAGGTAACATTATGACTGTGGTCTTCTGTGCAGGTGCTGCATGTGGGATGTGTATATACAGTGTGAGATGTAGATGCTATCAACCTAGTAGTGAGGGATACACACCTGGTCTGGGACATATAGTCTACATGTTGTTGATGAAGAGGTGCTGCATGTTTTCACCTGTTGTGGGAGTGGTAAGAAGTTGTTCCATAGCAATGCAGTGACCGCATGCTAAGAACCTTTCAGCTAGGGTGTTGTAGCTACAGTAATTCATTAGCATTCAGTAATATGTCAGCATTCCTGGTGAGGGTATGATGCCAACCAAGGTCAGGGTTCTACCAGCCTGTGCCACTTGCTCAGTGAGCCCTTCCATGTTCCCTATCATGTATTCCAGTGAGGGACATCACACATCAGCTGTAGTGGCATGGACAATGACTGAGTCATATGTGTCCATGCATCTGATTGACCTGTATGCTTGTGTTATGTGGTGGACCATAGTGCCCCATGAGCATATCACTGTGACCTTCACCTTGTCCAGCCTGGTGAGCATGACCTCACTGTACTGGACAATAAAAGTACCTAACACAACTGCAGCAGTAGTGTTGTATAGCTGTACAGACTGTGCTTGTTTGGCACACAGGATTTGTGTGCTATGTGTTATGCGTGCTGTGTTCAGGCCTAACGTATGTCTGTGTGCCAGCTGCAGAGGTGTCTGCCACTCAGGCAGGATGCCATTCTTAGGCTCGACAAATGGCCCGGTGTGTTCCCGTGCTTGTATTGCTGTCAGTGTAGGTCTACATCAGACTGGTATTGCAGTCACTGTAGTATTTCATGCCACCTGACAGGTTATGCCAGTACTGGGTTCAGAGTGCTTAGTCCACAGTTTGGCTATGTGTTTCCATCTCATACATGTGTTGTACATCCATGGGTAGGGGATAGGGTTGACTGTGTACATGTGGCAGCTGTGACATTACTACATGACTCACATATTCCACAACTGTACCATATAGGTGACTGACAACTGACCTTTGCACATGCTACCATAGTATTGAGATTGCATTGGTGATTAACAGCACATAGGGCCAATGGTGAACAAAATACATAGGTTCATAGGTTCATACTAGGCTATCTGCCCTAGGGCATTTATAAACCTAGCCAGAATGTGTGTGGCTTTCACCATGCATTGTAAATCTATCTTGCTATGCCCTTTTCCAAGGTTAGTATACTGTGCCTCTGTCTAACAGTGACACATAAGTGATACCCAGGGTAAACCTACAATGTCCCATCCAGTCATTAATATTCCTCTTGAAGACAGTCACTGAGTGACTCTGCCTAACCTCTATTGGGATAATATTCCAGAGTGAAGGGAGCCTCTGAGTTATGAATGTGTCCCTCCAGCATGTCCTATGTATATCACTCCTGAGGTTCAAGTCTTTCCGCCATGTAGCTTGATGGGATCTGGATATTCTGAGGTGCAGCATAACCATTAAGTCAGGGTTTGACATGGCTTTATATGTCAGGCACAGATTGCCTATGAAGAGGCAGTATGCCACTGAGTAGAGCTGCTGTTTCTTTAACCAGTCAGTATGTGGCATCTGTTTGAGCCCTTTGATCCTCTTGTTGAGGTACTTTTGTGGTCTTTCCAGTTGCTGCAGGTGTCTGGTAAGGTGCATGCCAACAGGGGCATTGTAGTCAATTATGGGCCTGATGAGGGATGAGTAAAGAGGCACAATGTCCTCCCCTGATCTACATGTGAATCCCTTCAAGATGAGGTGGCCTATATAAAATGTTTTCCTAACCACTTTGGCCATGTGGTTGTCAAATGAGAGAATGCTATCAACTTGTGTACCCCAAGGTCCATAATTCCTTTGTCTGCACTTAATGGATTAACACATATGTGGTACTTTGTGGTCACTTTGTTTTTGCCAAAGGGGATGACTATACACTTTTTGGCATTCAGCTTGAGGCCATGGCTGTGGCACAAGTCGTCTGTTTCTAAGAGGCCCTTTTAGAGGATGCGTGTGTTGGCTGGAGAGTTGATTATGGCATCCAGTTTGCAGTCATCTGTGACTTGCTCAGCCACAGTCCTTCCATGTTGGCCTGTACCTCTGATAAATATATAATGAACATGACAGCTCCCAGGGCTGAGCCTTGTGGGACACCACTTGTAACTGGTTTGAGGCTGACATGGCTCCAGCAATTCTAACCATGTGTGTTCTGCCCTTGAGCCACTGTGCAATATCTGTAGTGACATAGGGGTTAATATGTACACTGGTGAGCTTCCTAGAATGCACAAGTGGGGTATTGTATCAAAGGCTTATGCAAGGTCCAGGTAGGCTGTGTAGACCACCTTCCCCTTGACAGTGGCCTTGGTGACTGTTTCAAAGAAATCAAACAGGTTTGAGAGGCAGGATCTGCCATTAACAAAGCCAAACTGTGTATGATGAAGTGTCTGTAGGTCCCCAATATCTATATTTATGAGGTTCATGATGATCCTTGCCATAGCTTTGCAGACCAAGCTATTCAGACTTATGGGGCGATAGTGTCCAGGATCCGTTAAGGCACCACCTAAATGTAGAGGGACCACTGTTGCTGTACGCCACTCTTTGGCCACATATCGTGTACTAAGGCTGGGATTGAACAGTAGTGTTATGTCTGGGTGTAGCTCTTCTTGGAGTTCATGTAGGACACAGCCTGGGACACTGTCTGGTCCCATTGATGCAGTGTTTATTGCTTTGGAGAGGGCAGCTCTTACCTGAGCATCTGAGATGTCAGGGGGGGCAGCACTCTGCTGGGAGAAATATTTGCCCTTTTGGTGTGGAGGGGGGGAGAAGGTAGCAGTGAACCTGTCCACTAGGATGTTGGCAATGTCTGTGTGTTTGTTATTTCTTGTGACATCTTGGACTACCTCTGAGCATATCTGGGAATTACCACCCAGGTTCGTAACATAACTACAGAAAGCTTTGTGATTATCCTCAGTGTCTTGTGGAATCTTCTCTCAAAGATGACCTTAGACAATCTTATGAGTGCCTGTAGTTTTCTTGTAATACTCATCAGTGATGCCTTCACATTTTGGGAGTTTGTTGTATCATTTAGTAGCTTCATCCTTCTATTGTATAGTTTGTTTATGGCTGGTGTCCACCACACAGGACGTCTGCCTTTGGAGGATTGGGTCTTGCTTTTATTTGGGATTGCATGATCCATGCATTCCTGAAGGTGTCCATAGAATGCCTTTATACAGGTATATGCAGTCTGGTCCATATTTTCAACAGGCCTGGGGGCTTTGAAGGTTTCCACATCATTTATGAGGAGTGTGAACATGCTTTACATGAGTTGTTGACTGTATTCTTCTGTGCAAGGGGTGGCCTTGGGATGTGAATATCCAGTGAGATTAGTTTATGGTCTGATCTTACCAGTGAGGGATACGCTTCTGGTCTGGAGCATAGAGTCCCCATGTTGGTGATGATCAGGTTCAGTATGTTTTCCCCTCTTGTGTGAGTGGTAACAAGTTGTTCCATAGCATATTGGTATATAAATTCCAGTAATCTGTGGGCTAGGGTGTTGTAGCTACAGTCATGCTCCCAGTCTATGTTTGGGTAGTTTAACCCACCCAATATAATGGTGTATGGACAGACCTACATATTTCCAACTGTTTTCAGGAAGGCCAAGTGCGATTCTTGTGTTTGTGAGGGTGGTCTGTAGCAGGCTACAACCTGGAAGGCAGTTTTACCCATTGTTACTTGCATATGGATAGTCTCTGATGTTTGGTGCTTTGCCACCAACCTGGAGGTGTGGGTATCTTGAATGAATATCAATACACCCCCTCCTTTTGTGGTTTTGTGCAAGTTATGGGCCTGAAAAGCATGGTATGAGGTATAACTTGGTAGTGCTGGAGTGCTGTTGGTAGCCCTGAATCCGGTATCTGTTACTGCACAGATAGCGATGTTCTCCATGCTGAGGAATGTTTTGAGTGTGTGCATCATCAGGTTTAGAGTCCTGCAGTGGCATATATGACTGCTCACGTGGACAGATGCCAGGTAAGCCATTTGCAAAGTGTCACAGGCAACGTACATGTGCACAGGAGAAACAGTGACATTCTGTCAAGTGAGACATGAACATACATATAGTAAGCTATGCAGATGTCACTAGGAGTCCACAGAAGCTGTGTAACTCTGCATGGCAGGTCGGATCAGTATTCCAGGGTAACTGCAAGGAAACATGCATGCAAACATAGCTACTGTAAGCAGGGCTGCATGTAGTCCATTGTACAACAAACAAGCTGTACCACTTTCAGTAGGTAACACTGCAAATGCTCACCAGCTGACATATGAATACCTATGTCACCAAAGGTGATACTTACCAGACCACGGACAGAAATGACATGGCCAGACACGCTGCATCCCACATGAACACATATCTCAAGCAACACAGACCTCACAAAGTCAGTGTTCTTAACAGGCACAGCCCATAAGGCCAAACACAATGTGTGACACACCTATAATAGGTGATGCCATAGTCAGACACACTGACGTCCTGTCCTCCAGACTGAGCAAGGTGAGGGTCACAGTTAGCTACCTGTCGGGTGATAGAATGTGCCACATAACACAAGCACTCAGGTCACTCCACAGCAAGTACAAGTACAAGGCAGTCATTGTCCATGCTAGTGTGAACAACCTGAGACGTACCTCCCTGGACCACATGGAAAGAGACACAGAGGAGCTCTTACATCACCCTCTCAAACTCAGGAATCCCACACAGCCTTCATGACGACACAGGAGAGTATAGATTTCTCTGCAAACACCATCATACTGGGTGATGTCAACTACCCAAACATAGACTGTGAACATTACTCAAGCCACAATACCCAAGCTGTAGGGTTCCCATAGTTCAGAAACTCTTTAGCTATGGAACAGGTTGTCAACATTCCCACAAGAGGGGAAAATATACAAGACCTGATCATCACAAACATGAGTACAAAATGCTCACCACTTGAAGTATATCCCTCATTGTTGCAATCGAACCATATACTAATCACACTGGAGTACTGGATCCCCCACATATGCAAACCTCAAACACATCTATGTGTGTATGGGAAATGCCCCTATTAGCAACTGTGACAGTACACTACAGGATGCAGATTCCCCTTTTGAAACACTGATGATGTCAGCACTCTATAACTATATTACCTGAATTAAAACTCCCCAGTAATTCGTATAGCGCGCTCTGCTAATACGTCTTTCTCTAGTGTTATAACATAGTTAGGTAGGGATTTGAATCTTGCAAAGGGAATGTGTGTGAGTAGGGTTTGTGTGTGTGCATAATGCTGTGAGGGAAAAGTGCCTTTTGCCAACTGGGAGAACACACTACAGGGTGCACATCCCTCTTCCTAAACACAGAGGATGTCAGCACCCTCTAAGTACAGCATTAGAAAGGATTCCTCCCACTAATGCAAATAGTGCACTCTGCTAATGTGTCTGTCTCTAGTGTCATAACACAGTTAGGTAGGGGTTTGAATCTTGCAAATGGAAAGTATGGGTTTTAGTGTGTGTGCACAATGCTGGGGGTGGGATGTGGCTTTTGCCAAATGGGGCTACGCACTGCAGGGTACACATTTCCCTTAACAAACAGTGATGTTGACAGCACCCTATACAAACAACATGACAACAGACAACTGCCAGTACTCAGTATAGTGCTACATGCTACTGTAACATGCACATGTACCAGAATATACCTAGATAGTGTTTTGAAACCTGAATGTGGCAAGTGTGTGGATGTGGGATGTTTCTATGTGTGCATTTCCATATGGAAAACATGTTGGATGTGGCAATCAGGGAACCACAGTACCTGATGCACATTACACTTTTAAACTAATGAGGTTGCCTGCACCCTGTGAGTACAGGTAGAGATGAGGAAATCGGTAGTAATCCAAATAGTGCACTTTTCAAATGTGTACCTGTCATGTGTCGACAGCTACTCATGTAGGGTAATAAATAATGGAAATGGCAGGTGAGCATGTGCATGAGTGGGGGTAGCAGGGTGTGTGTGAATGCATGTGTGACAGAACAGATACATATAGCTGAATCTATAATACAGCACATGATGCACATTCCCATAGTCAATGGTAGCATGTGATGGTGTGCAGCTGGTACACTTTGGTAAGTAGTATGGGTGCAGATAACAATTCAGGACATTCATACAGTTACTGCAGCAGGAATGCTGGGATATACATACAATCATAGTGGAACAGTGAACAGTTACCAACATGTTACTACTTATACACATCTATGTAGTCACCCTGTGCATCAGCAACATGTTTACCTTTTCCTGCACTGATGTTGTAGTATGCAGGAGGTGGCACAGTGTCATCATATGCACAGGGTGTGGGTTAGGTATGCCCAAGCCAGCTACTGGTAACACCAATTGACATGTGTGTGTATGTGTGTTTGTGAGGGGCAGCAGTACAGGGTGGACCAGTGTTGGTGCAGTGTGTGTGTGTATGTGTTCGCCCTAGGTGTTAAATTACTGCATGTGTGTAAGCACGCACACAGTCCCACATAATGGCTGCCATGTACAGGGTTTTGTGGACAGCCACAGACTGCACCTGTCAGGTCATCCAGATCAGTGTCTGTGGGCATAGACACGGTACCTGTGCCTGGCAGGGGTGCTACAGACCATATCCGGTACTAACCCAGACTGGGTACTGTCATCGGAAGCGGGTGTGTGTTGACTGGACACAGTTCCCTGTTGGGACTGTCCAGAGCCACGTGCACGTGGTCTCCTGGGGCATCCTGATGACAGCACTGACCCAGCATTGCTGGGGCTGCTGCTGGCACTTGAGGTGCGTGAGTGGGCCTGTTGTCATCTGCGGCGACTGCCAGCTGGTGCTGTTGCCGGCATACGGCCACGTCGATGCCGCAAACGCACACCATCGCCCTGGCCCATGGACATCTGGTTGTGGAGCAGCTGTTGTATGTCCCCACAACGTCTGTCAATGACATCTGTGAAATTACGAATAGCATTCGCAATGTCACGCATGCCATCTGTCATGGTTGTGCGACACGCTGTCAGCTCCCTCAGACCCTGTCTGGTGTACCTTTCCATACGCGCCTGTGCCTGCATAACAGTCTGAAACATAGTGGAGGTTGACATACCTCCTTGGGCACGTCGGCCAGAGGCAGTACAGCCACGGATGTCCCCACGAGAACCCATGGGCAACTGTCTGCGTGGTACCATTGGAGGACCCTGCTCATGGCTGCTTTGTGGGGATGCATGTACCACAGGTACCACATTACCCTGATCTATGCCCACTGCATACTGTCCATCACCTAGGGACAATGGTGACACAGGATGTAATGGCAGGATGACTGTGCGCATTGAAGGGGTTGACAGCTGTGTACTGTCAACTGGCTGACCAATGGCGGACCCAGACACACCTTCCTGCACCATTATAGACATTTCATCATCATCGGTACCTGGGGCACAAGATTCAGGTTCCCTGCTGCAGGTCACCAGAGCAGCACCAGAACCTACGGGAGGAAAACAGGGAACACAGATTACAGTCTCAACACATATTTGACAGAGATGCACTTCAATACTAATGCACACATTCAGAAATGGACACATGCACTCATGGACACACACACACATGCACACATGGGCACAGGCACACTTGCGCACATGCACACCCCACAGTACACATACACATCAGTACTGAGTTACTCTACTCTTACTAGTATTATTGCAGGTATTATTAAACACACTCACCAGCATGTATACTACAGAGTTACACTACTCTTACTAGTATTATAAATTGTTTTTTCAGGTAATGATAAACACACTCACCAGCATGTATGGCCTGCCTTGTTGCTAGATGGGAGGGATCTGGAAATATGAAGAAAGTAATGTCAGTGGGCACAAGTGTGCCATTTGTTTTGCATATGATACAGTACAGTAGTACACCAGTTCCCTTATACACATCAGCTGCTCATAATGTCAGTATCACACATGCACAATTAAATATCATGATGACAGATACATACCACCTGCACACCTTATGCATGCATGAAGTAACAGTGTACAGAACAGTCATATGTACATATGGCATCTTACCTGCACGCTCAGTGTCTTGCTGCTGTGTGGATCCAACCTCCATCATGATGCAAGTCTGATGCTGTTGTTGTTCTGGGGCTGGATCCACGACACTTAGCAGTAGCCCCTCCTGTCTGGTGAGGGGGGATGTGTGGCCACCCCCCCACCTGTGGCAACCTGTTGCCTGCGGATATCTGCAGCACGCTGGCGGACATTTCTAATCAAATCACTGCAGTGATGTCTCACCTGCTCATATGTCCTATCATGCATGCCAACATCATTTATCCTGCTGACAAGGTTTTGCCACAGTGCAGACCTCTCCTGCTGATTCTGGGTGGTGCGTGAAAACAGGATGTCATAGTCACGCACCAGGCTCTGGTGGATCACTTCGTCCTCTGCAGCAGAGTAGGCAGGGTTCCTTTTTGGAGCCATATCTCCCTGGAAAAGTACACAAACAGGATATCAGCAGAGTATGTCAGCAATATATGGTACACATTCTATACATACAGTATTAAAGTGTAGTTATTACTGCTTAGTTGTAACTTGATTAAAGTGTAGCTATCATTCTAAGTCTTTTGGATTAAGCACTTGGCCTTCAGACCAGTTGTTTTTCATTAGGAAGGTTTGTGGCAAGCACTGTGGTGGCAGGACAGGTAGCTTTCATCCTTCTAAGTTGGGAACTGCTGATTGAGAGCCCAGTGTCCAAGTGTATTAGTTCTAGTATAAGCAGTTGGGCTTCAGGCCAGTTATTTAACATTAACAAGGTTTGTGGTCTGCACTCTTGTGTGAGAATAGGCTGTACTCTGCCATTCATAGCTGGGAACTTCTGGTTTGAGGTTTATAGTGCCTGCATATTTGAACTGTATCTTACTGACATTGGTACACCTTGTTTGCTGTAGCATATACTACATCCAAGCCTCCTGAATCTAGCTTTGTTTATATGCTTGTTATTTGCTAGCTTGTTATTTCACTGGTACGCTAATTCCACATAATACACAGCTTCTCAGCACTTCTGTGAATCACTACTGATATCTGCATTGCTTACTGTACTTATTTCCTTGTTACACTTGACAGAAAGTGACTGCTTGTCATTTTTGCATTTACTTAATTGTAACACATTGCACTTAAGTTATCTGGCACTTGCTCACTGAAGGTATTATATCAGTCAGCAGTAGAAATTAATATCAGTACACCCTCACTCCCCACTGGACCTTGTTTTCAATTATTACGGAATTCACAATAGTATTCCAGCATGTCCAAAGGTCAGTTGTCAATCTCCTCTCCAGTCCAGCTGGTGAGTATGGTAATCCAGAGGCAATGTTATAGCAGCCTCATGTACACAGACAACCCCCTCCTCCTAACAACAAATTCAAACACATGTGAGTGATGCAACCATATACCAAACTGGAGGCTAGGCTCTCTACTCAATACTGCCATAACCAGTCAGGTGGAGAAGGAAACCACACTCACTACAATTCCAGTCTCACATAGACCTACCACGACAGCAAAACAAACACATAATCACACAAAAACATACTCAGAGGCTCAAAATAAAGATCTGCCTAAGCAGCAGAGACCTCAAAAGCAGACACCCAAGCAACCGCTACCCCAAAACCAAACACGTGCAACACATATCTCACAAAGCCAATGTGCTGAACACTCATAGCCCTTAACAGTAAACAACACACCTCATACACTTGTAATAGGTGACTCTATCATCAGGCACACTGATGTCACGTTCACCAGGCTGAACGAGGAGAAGGTCACAGTGTGCAGCCTGTCGGGCACTACGACCCGCCACATACCACAAGCACTCAAGTAACTCCAAGGCAAGTACAAATATGACTCACTCATTGTCCATGCTGGTGTGAATGACCTGACACATACCTCCCTGGACTACATGAAAAGAGACAGAAAGGAGCTCTCTGATCATGTAGCCCAAGACAGTATGACCCTGACCATGAGTAGCATCTTACCCTCACCAAGAATGATGCCACAATATCAAGGCAAGATGATCACTTTCAACAATTGACTGATGTACTGGTGTCATTCAAAGGTGATCCAATGCCTGTCAGCTTGGGATGATATGCTGTACAAGCCACGATGCTTTGCTAGGGACAGCTTGCACCTGTCACCCCTGGGCTTTTGGATTTTGGCAAAGGCTCTTGCTACACCCATAGTGCCTTTATTAGGCAAGGCTCATAAGGCAAACCCACATCCATACGTATCACAAAGGATGAGGAACTAAGAGTAATGCTACTCAACACCAGAAGTCTAGACCTCATGATACACGCACTCAAAACTCTACTTAGCATTATGGACATCGATATCTGTGCAGTAACAGAAACCTGTTTCCCAAGAGCACACCAGCACTACCAAGTTATACCTGTTACCATTCTTGTCAGCCCCAACACGTGGACCAAACAACAAAAGGAGGGGGAGTATAAATATTCATCAAAGATACCCACACCTCCACATTGGTGGAAAAGTACCACATAGGTGTTAAGCCATTAAGTACAGAAGAAGTAATTGGGGACCTGGGGAACAAACTTGATAGCAATCTGTCATTTGACAACCACGTGGCCAAAGTGGATTGAAAAACATGTTATATAGCCCAGCTAATCATGAAGGGATTCACATGTACATCAGGGGAGGTCATGGTGCCTCTTACTCATCCATCATCAGGCCTATAATTGACTACAATGCCCCTTTTGGGATGTACCTAACCAGACACCTACAGCAACTGGAAAAACCCCAACAGTACCTCATCAAGAGGATCAAAGGGCTCAAACAGATGCCATATGCTGCCCAGTTAAAGAAAATCCAGCTGGACTCAGTGGCATACTGCCTGCTCAGAGGCAGTCTGTGCCTGCCATATACAGCCATGTCCAACCCAGAAGTAATGGACATGCTGCACCTCAGGAAATCAAAATCCCATACAGCCACACGCTCAAGAGACCTGAACCTTAGCACTGAAATAAATAGGACATGCTGGAGGGACAGATTCATAACCCAGAGGCTCCCTTCACTGTGTAATGAACTCACAGTACAGGTTAGGCAGAGTCCCTCATTGACTATCTTCCATAGGAATCTGGATGAGTGGATGGAGATCATAGTTGTACCCCGGGTATCACTTCTATGTCACTGTTAGACAGAGGCACAGTATACTAACCTCGGAAAAGGGCATAGCAACATAAATTTTAATTGGGTGGCAAAAGACAAACACATTCTGCTAGGCTTATCAATGCCCTAGGGCAAATAGCCTAGTATGAACCTATGAACCTATGTGTACTGTTATACTACTTCTGCCATATGTTGCATGTGTGTGTGTTGTGGGGGATGCGCAGGTAATGGCCAGATATTTCTGCACAGGCAACACTTCTGAAACACTCTGGATGTTCATCCCAACATACTGTATGTGTGTTGCCATCCAACACTGTGATGTGGACACATATTACTCAGCCTGGATATACATATCCCAACAACACCACAAGCACAGTACACTACCTTGCTATGTATGTATGTAATTACACAGTTATTCACTAGTTAGGACTGTGATGCTATCCATGCAGCCCACTGGGCCAGTGGAAGCCACAACACACACTGCTGGCCCCTTTGCAAAAGCTTACCACAGACATCCCACATAGTGCATTTAATGTGCACACACATATCTAACCCAGACCATATGCACACCACTTATTTATCCTGTCCAGCGGACTACAGATACAGGCACATTGTATAACAGTAGCAGGGGGCTACTGCAGCACAGAGCAGATTCACATGAAGGCAAGGCATCTGTGGTCAGCAGTGGTAAGATGCTTCACATTCACCAAATGCACAGATATTGGCAACATTGTTGCAGACAGTTTAGGTGCAGGTACCCCCCCCCATTCTCCTACACAAGTGGAATTAGTTATCACAGATGAATGTAACCTCCCTATCATCTCACATGTCCAGGTGAGGGCCACCCTCAACATTGCAGAACACACAGCATCACTGTTACAAAATGGTATCCCTGGATGTGTGATACGTTCACCCCTAGAGGACATAGCACCACATTACAGACTGATATTAAACCCTGGCTATACTACAGGATATGTACCTGAACAGTGCCATACATACACAGTGGTCCCACACCAATGAGGAGGAACCTCTACTGACCCTGGGAACTACTGCATCATATGCATAACTGGCCTTGTGTTCTAAGCTATGGAAGTTTTAAGTATGGAAGACATGTACAGCAATATTACATATGTATATATATCAGGACTATGTACACACAACCTATCTCATGGACATACCTATAGATAGTGAACTATGATACATTTGGAGGTTTCACAGTAAACACAGTATTAACCTGCTACTTTGCATTACCTGTGTTTGTGTCAGCTGTTGCTGTGTCACTGGTGCTACTTGCTGTTTGCTGCTGGTTTTGTTGCTGTGATGATGCAGTTTTTTTTTATCACTGCCTTTATTGCTTTATTTCTTTCTTTCTGTCTTTTTCTCTCTCTCTCTCTCTCTCTCTCCATCGGTTTGGTGCAATGAATGTATTGCATGTGTGGAGTGTTAGTACTGGATGCTTTTGTAGGTATCTGCATAGGTCCATGTGATGGCCTCTGCACCAATTGTAAGGCAGCATTTGCTAATTGCATGCAGCCAGTTGTGTACTGATTGCATGTCTCACTGTGATTTCAGGACAGTGCTATAAAAGGGTATGTGAGATAGGCGTTGCCCTTTCAGATTGTAAGGGCGTGGACCATGCTGCTATGCTGTCGACAGTGTTCTGTGAGTGTGAAGGTTAGTAAGTCTCTCATGATTCATGCTGTGTTGTAAATTCAGGTTGCTGCATTTCTCTCACCTGTTCCCTGTAGTGAGTGTGTATGCATACTGACACCTACAACTATATTTCATATGTATTAATATATATATATATATATATATATATATATATATATATATATGTGTGTGTGTGTGTACATATACATACTTTCATATATGTACATTAGCTGACATTATTAAGTACAAGCTAACAATTAGCAGGGCTGTTTCTGTTAACACTAAACTAGTATGGAAATCCAGTAATTAGGACAGTAAATGTCTACCTGACATGCTTTGGGTAGTACACATCTTATATTGCCTTTATCTTCATTCCTACTATTACATGTTCTACTTATTTTAGCACTATATTCCTGTATGAGAGTCATGGCTTAGTGGTAGGTCATACAGACTAGTGTTACAATGGTCTTGTGGTAGGGCCTAATAGTATGCTTTTATTTTGCTTTCAAATTGAGTACAGGGCCTATCAGTCAAAGTGCTGAAGGCACCTTTAAGCAGTTAAAAGGGTTAGTAAGTCTCACAGGAGTCAGGCTGTGTTGCAGATTCTGGTTGCTGCATTTATCTTTACTGTTTCCTGTAGTGAGTGTGTATGAATACTGACTCCTACCACTATATTTCATATGTATTACTATATATATATATATATATATATATATATATATGTGTACATATAGTACTTTCATATATGTACATTACCTTACATTATTATGTACAAGCTAACAATTAGCAGGGCTGTTTCTGTTAACACTAAACTAGTATGGGAATCCAGTAATTCGGGCATTAAAAATCTACCTGACATGCTTTGGGTAGTACACATCCTATATTGCCTTTATATTGATTCCTACTATTACATGTTATATATATTTTAGCATAATGTTCTTGGATGAGAGTCATGGCTTAGTGGTAGGTCATACAGACTAATGTTACCAAGGTCCTGGGTTCAAGACTGGCAGTGGGAATTTATTTTTCTTTCGAAATGAGTACAGGACCTGTCAATCAAAAGTGCCAAAGGCACTTTTAAGCACTTAAAACCAGGTCTGCGCTGTTTTGGAGCTCACGATGCGCACTGGCGTTAGCTCACAAGACACACCCGTGCTATTTTCTTTGAAAGAAAAGAAAAAGGGGTGACAGGAAAGTGGTGAAAAAGGGGTCACAAAGAGGGTAAGACAGTAGGAAAACAAGCTTGGGATTTGCAGGAAGGATGTAGGTGAGGCCCATAGCTGCCCATGTCTTTCTCAGCAACAGCTGTGCATTTGTATGTAATTTGGTGTGACATTTGAAACCTTCCACCCCTGAGAGAGGTGTCAGGACAACATTAATACCTGTTGTACAGCCAATTGTAATTAACAGTTTCAATGTCCAGCGGACATGTGTGCAACATGGACAGCTATGTATGGGGCGTAATTTTTTTGTGGGTACAGAGTGCCCTTTTTTTTTTTTTTTCAGGTGAGAGTGGTATATCAGGTGAAGGTAGTCGGTATAGCTGGGGAGGTAGGTTGGGTAGGTTAACAGACAAGACAGACAAGACGCATACAGGGGCAGTGTATGACACATGTGGGGGGGTTACACAATTGACGGGGATGGAGGTTGGGATATCCAGGGCACATGAGCCCACAGATGGCAACAGTGGAACTGATATCCCCACCCATAGGCAGTTGCCACTGTTCCTTCACAGCCCAGGACGGGGCTGTGCAGGCGGGACAACGGGCATGCCCGTAAGCTGTGCCACCCAGGCCTCAAGCTGGCGTAGGGGCCCAAGAACAGAGTCTTGAATCTCCCTTTGCACCACAGACCGGACACCTTGGAGGGTGAGTGGACGGGCTCCTCCGGCCATGCTTGCAGAGGGGGGACAGGCCCCATCCCCTGCAGCGCTTCCACCCGATGGTGGCACAGGGCCACCGGAGGAGGGTCCGGCCTGGGCACTAGTGCCAGGTGCAGTCACCAGATGAGGTGGGAGAGGTGGGTCCGCTGGGACCCGCCTTCCCAAGCGTTCTAGGTGTGTGATTATGTTATGTTAGTTTGGGTTAGTAGCATATTATTCCATTCAAATTAGTTGTAACAGCATGCATTGGTATTCCCATTAAACAAGCACCCAGATATTAACACCATTGAACAACAGGCATTTCAATATCACATGCATTATTTGAACAGAAATACACAATCAAACAACATGCAGGGTTGGTTATTGGCAACAGGCCATCAGGTTTGCAGGTATGAACAGGGCACATGCAACAACGGACATGCATATATTTTTGAAACAACAGGACAAATGTCCATGGTTAATGAAATGTTCACATACCAATATTTAATGAGTTTTTTAATTTGCAATTATAGGGTGGGGTGGAGAAAGAAAATGATGACACATTCATAAATTATACATTAATATACATTTGTAATAGAAACACAATTAACTTGTGGGTGATAGTTTCCAAATGATTTTTAATTGACTGTCATGCTAGACCTGTTACAGATACATCACTATCCTAGTTATTTTGAATTTGATCAGATACATCATCCTGCTACACTTTGATGACAGGGCAGGGGACAACTATGGATCTTTAGTATGTCAGACAATCATTCATTCTATCTGAAAATTGTTGACTGTCATCACCATATACAGATTTTGGCTTAAACATTCAAGATTCAGACACACTGAAATCAGTTTGGGATGTTAATTTTTAATTCCCACATGCATTTAGTTCTGTAGAACCACACTGAGGCTTATATATTCAGGAGTTATTACTACTTTATTTATTGATACATGACCCTTTCTGTCACTCTCACACATCCTGCTATTTCACAGTTCAGGTTGGTACTTCTAGGCTTTGTTCACATATTAGACCTGTGGTGATTCAAACACTTTCCAGCAGCCTCACTTCTGTCATGATTCAGCATTTCAATGGGATATATCTCACATGTGATTAACTCAGCTTCTGAAGCTGTACTCTTGAGACTACTGCAGGTTATACTACATTTAATTAATGGTGGGACATCTGTATTACAGAACTATTTATTTCTATCAATTATATTTCCAGTTTCACTTGCATACTGATGAACTTGTTGCAGCCATACCTGCAGACTTTCACTTGTTGCTTGCACATTCTATTACTTTTAATCAATACACTGCAGTGTTCTGCTATGTGCTACACTATAATATTTATTTACAAGTACTAGGTGGGGTTACTAACCTGCATGGTGGCGCAGCCGCACCAGCCTGCGGTCATGTGCCCTGCGATTCGCAGAGCGGACACCTACAGCTGTAATACAAAACAAGTAATATTGGAATACACATCTCCATGGTATCAGCTAGTTGAATTCCTTACATACATAAGTAAAATGTAACTTACTCAGTAGTGGGGCGTTGGGCATATCCCGGGCCTCCTGGATCCATTGGGTCAACTGGTCTTCTTTATGTCACTTCAGGTCCACATGGTGGTGACGGACATGCTCACCAGTACGTGGAATCCCAGTAGCACAAGTGAGATCATGAGCCAATTGGTCCCATGCCTCCGCCCTGTATGCTCCCCATGAGACCTGGCCCTGCATGAGTTGGGCCTCATGATGGTGAACTAGGAGCCAGACCATGTATCTGGACTCCTCAACGCCCCACCGCTGTGCTCGAAAGCAACGTCCCTCCCCTACTCTACTCATTTTGCCTGCAGGTCTATTCTACAATCGTTTATGCTGTGTATTCCCGCCTATGGGGCTTATATATGCCGATTTTCCCACACATTTCTATGATTGGCCGTTTTGGAATTGTATCTACTTCACAGAAACTGCTTTATCATGCTCCATTTTGGATTATATCCTATATATATGCTATTTCTGCATTTCTAAGTACTGCTGTCATGGGTTAGTGGTTTAGTACCTTGACTTTAGTGCATGGTATCCTGGGTTCGAATCTAACCACTGATTTTTAATTTTCATGACTGTCTAGAAATGAGTTCAGGACCTGTCAATCAAACATGCCAAAAGCACTTTTAAGCACTTAAAACCAGGTCTGCGCTTTGCGCGAGCTAACGCAAAGACCGGCGGTAAGCTTGTGGGCGTGGCGCGCACCTCCGCGCAAACGGTGTGCGCTGGGTTAAACCTTAATTGGCTAGTAACACGCATGTTAAGCTAAGCACAGCTATTTGCACACAGTTTGAGCCTGTTAAACCAATGCTTAGCTACGGGCAAGCAATTTGCAGCCTTTGAAACACTACTCAGCTACAGGCACTCTGTCTCACAGCAGCTTAGCTATCAGTACATTTCTAAATATTTTTATTATTGTATTACTTGAAAATATATGCTCCATTTCATTCCATTTTACAAAAGGAAATACTTTTACATTTGTACAATACTGTCAAAGGCCTTTTTAGTGCTTATTTACAAAAAAAAAAAAAGGTTGTTGTGTGGGCTCGAACCTTGCCTGCCTGCTCTTAAGCTGACAACTCTACCGCTATGCTATTACTTCTTAGCTTACGTTGCATATTTAGTTATTATATCCTTTTCCACTGATTGCTAACTGCAGTTGCGCTAGTAGCACACCCGCGCTCACGAGCACACGCAGTAGCAAACATTTACGGGGTTTTAAAAAAAATAAAACAGTTTTCATTTTCATTTTATAACATCTGCTCAGTTTTTACATTGCTGGTCTGTGGGGGCATGTGTTGTGTAGTGTGTTTATTCACATTTCCATGGCCTCTCTCGTGGCTGTTTACTTTCTGCCATTCTAGACTTCCGGGGGCATGTCCACTTGCAGGGCTTAGCCTACAGACACGCCCCCTACTGTCTTACATGGACCGTGTAACAGTTACAGTGTGATTCAGCATGCCTCATGCACCTCATGCATATGCATGACATGCTGACATCACACCGTTTAACTGCAGCTTCCGTGTAAGAGTTATAACTCTTACACGGAGGCTTCCTGAATCCTGGCCTTAGTGTAACCTTTCTGAGTGAACAGGCAGTACAAGCATTGTGGTAGGCATGTTCTTGAATTCAGAAAGTGTACACAAAGTGTACACATTGAGGATCATTCTTCGTGGTAACTCTTATGAATCTGGTCTGTCAAATGGACCCTGTTTTAAAGGCAGGTCATGTTTAACATTAATACAACCAGTATTGCTTTGATATTTGAAGTTAGCCAAAACCACTGCCTTCAGCAAGCATTACATACTCAAGATTGCTGCTTTAGTTTAAATGAAGTTGCCAGTATTTATTGACACTGTGTTTAAATATAAATGGATTTTTTCCTTATTATCCAGTCTGTTGGAGCTATTTGTATCTTTGACTTATATTCCTTTTCTTTCACTCTGCATGTCTTCATATTTTATAATTTTATTTATCTCAGAACACGTGTGCAGTCTCTAGACATGTCTGTTTCAATGAATAGTTCTTACTTTGTTTCAGTGACTAAGTCTATGATAATTCCATTCAGTCTGTCACACCACATTGCTGTACTATTATATTAAAACACGGTTTTTGCCATTTCCTACACCTGACGTTAATCAAAACTTAAATGCTATAACTTTTTCCCCATTTTTGATATGAAACTACCCCATTCCAATAAAATCAAAACTTGTATACCTTGGAAATTCAACTTTCCATTTCCTCATCCATTCTGGTTTCTTCATCTCTCTGCTTTTTTCACAGGACATCCTTACTCACTCTACTATCCTTCATCATCTTCCTCCTCTTCCTCTCATCACTTATAACATTCTCTGTCTCTAACTTACAGTTTTTTTTCTTTCCCCCCTCAATATTTTTCACTTATCTTTCCTGTTTTATTTTCACTTCTCTTACCTTTCTGACATCACCTTCTCTTTTCCAACTGTTTTTCGGTAGTTTATATACTGTAATGAGTACTCCTTTTATTTGTTCATCTTATGTTTTATACTCATCATTTTTTCCACATAACTCAGTATAATTATAAGTCTATCGTTTCAATGTTATATTATTACAAAATAGCACCATACTGCATTGTTGTTTTAGAAGTGTATTGCACTGTATATGTCACATGTTTCTGACACTTTGTACTTTTATCTTTCATGGCTCTGTAGTTTTATAATTCACAAGTATAATTATTTAATTATTAATTGTAAATTGCATTTTTGTACTGGAGCTTTTCTCTCTAGGCCTCTGCTCTAACAGTATCTTTTTTAGTCCGACTCGAACTAACCCAGTAAACAAATGCCAATAAATAAATAAAATCAAAAAGCATTCTTAGCCAGACTAGTTAAGCATTCTTTTGTGTATAAGGAAACATTTTCTAAAAACAGATTTCCGAGAGAATATTTTAATTTCTGACAAAAAGCAAGTCATTGCTTTGTACATACGACACCCCCAATAAAAAAAGGACAGCATGCAATAAAGCTTAAACCTTTATTGTTTTCTTTCATCTTTTTGAATTATTAAATTATGCTATGTCACATGACAGAAAACACGATCTAATCTCTAGAGGTTTTGCCTGATGAATACTGCTATTCCTAGCATGCAGAGCATTGTCAGACCCCACTCTGCTGGACCTCTTGCATATACATAAAACAATTGTTCACTGTGAGAGAGGGAACTCTGAGCAGCCTATCTGTCCCTGTAGGAGTGGTCCCAGCCCAGCAATGTGTAGCTCATTGGTCATTTTGGGCTAATTTCTATCCTTTTTGATCTCCCTGGTATAAAAACCGCTTAGCGTGGTTTTGCAAGGGTTTGCGCACCACGCAGAGCTGTTTAGCTGCGTTTAAGCTATTCCAGGCTCCACGAAGTCTGCACTTCAGTTTTTCCCTTGAAACTTGAAACACTTCAACCCAGCACTAGAAATAAGGCAATTTAAGACCGGCACTTACTAAAACTCATTAAAACTAGCACTAGCTTACAGCTTGCACTTCAGCCCTATATTCAGGAAGTATAAGGCTCTTTACTCATCCAATCAGCAATACAGTCCCAACCATCTATTCAGGCATGTTCAAGGGACAGCTTCAGATGTGCTCTCCGGTCCAGCTGGTGAATCTGGTCATCCTGAGGCAATGTTACAATTGCCTCATGTACACAGACAACCCCCTCCTCCTCCCAACCAACACAAACATATGTGAGAGAAGCAACTACACAGCCTAACTGGAGGCTAAGCTCTCTCAACGCACGATTGGATCAACCAGTCACAAGGAGAAGGGCAACACTAGCACCACATTACCAGACTCACATAGACCAGCCATAGCTGCAACAGAAAACAACTCTCAGAAACACGCAAAAACATACTTGGAGGCTCTAAATAAGAACCTGCCTAAACAACAGAGACCTCCCAAGCATACACCCAAGCAACCCCCACCCCACAACAGAAACCAGGTAACACATACGTCACAACGTCAGTGTGCCAAGCAAAAACAGCCCCTAAGGCTAAATAACACACCTAACACACTAGTAATTGGTGATTCTATCATCAGGCACACAGACGTCCCACTCACTAGACTGAACAAGGAGAAGGTTACCGTAAGCTGCCTGTCGGGTGCCAGAATCCGCCACATAACACATGCACTCAGGTCACTCCACAACAAGTACAAATATGACTCTGTCATTGTACATGTTGGCATAAATGACCTGAGACTTACCTCCCTGGACTACATGAAAAGAGACATGGAGGAGCTCTCTGACCATGTAGCCCAGGCTGGTATGACTCTGACTCTGAGTAGCATCCTGCCCTCACCCATACGAAGAAAAAATGATCAGTTTCAACAATTGGTTAAACTACTGGTGTCATTCAAAGGGGATCCAGTACTTTTCAGCCTGGGACGACATGCTTGACAAGCCACGTTGCTTCACCAGAGACGGCTTGCACCTGTCGCCCCTGGGCTTTCGAATACTGGCCGAGACTCTTGCCGCCCCAATACTGCCTTTTTTAGGCAAGGCTCAAAAGACAAACCCGCCTCCATAAACGACAATAATAAACAAAAACTGAGGGTAATGCTGCTCAATGCCAGAAGTCTAAACCTCAAAATGCACGCACTCAAGGCTCTCCTTAGTATGGAAGAAATTGACGTATGTGCAGTGACAGAAACGTGGTTCAAGGCTCCAGAGAGCACTCCAGCACTACCAGGCTATAACTCCTACCATACCTTTAGGTCCAAAAACCAGGACCAGAACACAAAAGGAGGGTGTGTGTCCATATTCATCAACAACACCCACACCCCCAGGTTAGTAGCACAGCATGCGGAATCTGAGACCATCCAAGTACAATTGACAGTGGGTACATTGACTGTTCAATTTATAGCTTGCTACAGATCTCCCACCTTGTCTCAGGACCCTCATGCAGCATTCCTGAGAACATTAGAAAGTATGAAGATTCTACCCAACACCATGCTACTGGGTGACTTCAACTATCCAAACATTGACTGGGAAAACTACTCAAGCTCAAATGCCCTAGCCCAATGCTTCCTTGAGTTTATAAACTCAAACACCCTTGAACAGCTGGTCACCACTCCCACAAGAGGTGACAACATACTGGACCTGGTCATCACCAACATGGGGAACTTATGTTCCACACCTGAGGTAAACTCGTCATTGGTAAGATCAGATCACAAACTAATCACACTGGACATCCACATCCTGACCCCCCCCCCCCAGTCAAGGAAATCAAGGTAAAAAACTTCTCTAAAGCCAACTTCACACTCCTCAAGACTGAGGTGGGAAGTTTCAAAGCTCCCAATCAAATGGAAAATGATGACCCAACGGCAGAATCCTTTACAAGTGCATTCTATGAACATCTTCAAAAATGCATGGACCGAGCCATCTCAAGTAAAACCAAGACCAACTCCTCAAAAAAAGAGGAAGCCAGTCTGGTGGACCCCGGCCATAAATAAACTTTACAACAGAAGGAGGAAACTCCTGCAAGATAGAACAAAATCCCAAAATAAGAAGGCATCTGTGATTAACATCAGTAAAAAACTGCACTCCCTCATTAAATCATCCAAGGCCAACTTCGAAAGAAAAATAGCCAGTGACTCTAAGGATAACCACAAGGCCTTCTTTAACTATGTCAAGAGTCTAGGGGCAAACTCTCAGATATACTCCGAGCTAGTGCATAATGGCCATAAAAACACTGAACCAACCGACATTGCCAACATCCTGGCTGACAAGTTCAGTGCAAACTTCACCCCCCTCCACCAAAGGGGTTAGCACCCATCCCAGAAGAATGTGGTACACCAGATATCTCAGACACACAAGTAAAGACAGCCCTTGCAAAGGCCAAAAACACAGCATCAATGGGACCAGATGCTATCCCAGGTTGTGTCTTACACGAGCTTCAAAATGAACTAACCCCCCATCTCAAATCATTATTCAAACTCAGCCTCTCTACAGTCTATGTACCCAAAGAATGGCATTTAGCAACAGTTGTACCACTCCACAAAGGTGGTGCCACAACTGACCCTGGGAACTATCGCCCCATAAGCTTGGCTAGCTTGGTCTGCAAAGCCATGGAACTCATTATCATGGAGCTCATTAACAGGGACATTGGGAACCTCCAGACACTGGACGACCCCACCCAGTTTGGCTTTGTTAAAGGCAGATCTTGCCTCCTGAACTTGGTCAACTTCTTCGAAACAGTCACCAAGGCCATAGATGAAGGGAATGTGGTCCACACAGCATATCTGGACCTCGCTAAGGTGTTCTACACCATCCCACACTCAGGAATCATAGACAAACTCACCAGCTTAAATATCAACCCCCATGTCATGAGATGGGTTGCCAATTGGCTCTCAGACAGAACCCAAACGGTAAGAGAGTGGCAGGCGCCATGTCTGACTCTAAACCAGTCACAAGCGGAGTCCCACAGGGCTCAGTCCTGGGACCCCTCCTGTTCGGTATATATTTCTCCGAAGTACAGGCAAAGGCGGAGGGACTGTGGCTAACCAAGTTCACAGATGACTGTAAATTGGGTGCAATAATTGACTCTCCAGCTGACACAGACATCCTGCAAAAGGGTCTCACAGAGACAAACACCTGGTGTCAAAGTCACGGCCTCAAGCTAAATGCCAAAAAATGCATAGTAATCCCATTTGTGAAAAACAAAGTACCTACAAACTACCACATAGATGGGAATCCACTAAGTACAGAAGAAGTAATTAGGGACCTGGGTACCCAAGTAGATAGCATGCTCTCCTTTGATAACCACATAGCCAAAACAGTCAGGAAATCCTTCTATGTGGCACACCTGATCACAAAAGGTTTCTCATCCAGATCCAAGGAGGTGATTGTGCCCCTTTACTCCTCACTCATTAGGCCCATAATAGAGTACAATGCCCCATTTGTGATGTACCTCACTAGACACCTGCAACAACTAGAAAGACCACAGAAGTACCTCACTAAGAGGATTAAGGGCCTTAAACAATTACCCTATGAAGCACAACTAAAAAAGCTCTAGCTCTTTTCAGTCGCTTACCGTCTGCTCAGAGGTGACCTATGCCTGACCTATAGGGCCATGTCAAACCCTGAACTAATGGACATGCTTCACCTCAAAAAAACGAGATCCCTCAGAACCACTCGTTCTAGTGACTTGAACCTATGTACAACAATAAACAGGACATGCTGGAGGGATAGATTCATTTCCCAGCGACTCCCCTCACTCTGGAATAGAATCCCAATCCATATTCAACAGAGCTCCTCTCTGACCCTCTTCAAGAGAAATCTTGATGAGTGGATGGGTAATCGTAAGTTCTACCCTGGGATCACTTCAGGAGCCTTGTTGACAGAGGCCCAGGTTACTAATCTAATGGGGAGGAGAAAGTCATCACTCTGTGGCTAGGCTTATAAATGCCCATGGGCAGATAGCCTAGTACTTACCTATGAACCTATGAACAAACAGCATCAGAATTACCAGTTCTAAAGACTTAAACCTTGCCTGCAATATAAATAGGCCTACTGGAGAGACAGGTGTGTATCCCAGGGACTACCCCATCTATGTTACTGGCTCCCCATCCATGTGAAGCAGAGTTCCTCCTTAACCCAATTCAAGTGCAACTTGGACAACTGGATGGGAAACCGGACATTTTCTCTAATTTAGTACCTACATCTCTGATGGACAGAGGTAACTTGTAAATGGTTTATCTCTCAGGCTCATGCTTACACTTATCAAGCGTATCAGAACTTGTCAGAGATTTGGGATGCATGACTAGGCTTAAAAAGACCCTTGTTGTCATTAGCTTAATAAAGACCTAGAACCTATGAACCTATTTAAGTTACTGTTTAGTATCTCAGTTTGCAAGACTTGCACAAGGTTGTTTTCTTGCTGGAGCCTTGACAATAAATACAAAACTATAACATTGCCACATGGTTTGCACCATACAGAATTAAATATATCAATGAAGTATGAAAATAAATGCACCAAAGTAAAATTTCTACAAGACAATGAAGTCTGTTACAGTGTTATAATGTATTTTAAATGCTCAGGACCTCAAAAATGGTAATAGTGACACCTACACCATTCCAACCTAATCACCTTATGTGTTCTTACTGATAACTGAATGTGTCGTGGCCTTGGGTTATGCTTTGGAAGAGAGATGATCTTATTGTAAGTCACCAAAGCACAGCATCTTGTGGCATTTACTTTGCTTTATCTCAGGCGCAGCACAGATATGTGTCATTAGCAAGACAGAGACAGTTAACTACATGGTCACCATATCAAGTTTTGATGATGAGACTTCAGCAATCCATAACAAAATAAATCCTATCAAAAAGAAGAGCAAATCCCTCTACTAAAAGTACTAAACATACTTTTTCCTGCCTGTACCCTTTGTCCAGACTCCTCAAAAAACACACCACATGATCCTGACATCATAAGATGACCTTTATTAATCAATGTTTATTAATCACAGAATTTCTTACTCACAGAATTCATTAATCACAAATATAATACTTATCTTCAGACATAACAAATTACAGTAGTCAGCATTACCTACTCACCTCCATCCCACCAAAAATGTAAACAGTGTTACCCCCAGCTGCTCACTTACACTTCACAGCAAAAGCAGCGTGCCACCACTCACTTCAATAAGTAACCAACCACCTTGTAAGATCCCAAATATAAACACCAGAGGGGGAACAGAAGAGGACATTCTAGCCCCTCTTCTCTGCCTGCTAACCCACACACACACACACACACACACACACACACACACACACACACACACACACACACACACACACACACACACACACACACACACACATATGGAAACACCACAACATACCATAGAACCAAAAAAGAGGGCAGGGAGGGTAGGCAGCAAGTTCACACCTAAATCTAATATTCCCACCCCACAGCTCCTGCACAAAACCAAATTAACTCCTCCTTACCATCACCTCACTACCTCCCCAACCAGCCTCCCTCCTTAACGTCACCTGTAATCTCACAACAACTGCTTCCTCCACTGATTTCTTAAAACTCCTCTGTCCAACAACATTTCCTCCATCCCTTAATCTAATAGGCATCTCTGGACAAATTAGCTTGCATTCAAATCACATTTATGTTGAAGATTATACATCAACTGTAGAACTTGTTATAACAAGTCTGAGGGTACCATTACTTTGGAGAATATAAAATTAATACATTTTATGGCATTGAATTCCCCTCCCACCAATCACACTGCATTACCAGGTGCACACCAGAATAAATTGAACAAGTATCTAAAAAATCTACATGCAGCCAGTGTGCATTGATCTGCATAAAATGCCCAACGCACCCCACTCATCTTTCATAGGTTCACAGGTGTGTACTAGGCTAATTGCTCTGGAGCTTTTACAAGCCTAGCCCATAGAAGTGCCCTGGCATCATGCTGCCCAATGTTAGCTCCCAGTGCCTCTATCAAGTTGAGCCGCTAGAGTGATCCCCGAGGTGAACTTTCTATTTCCATCCAATCATCAAGATTTCTCTTGAATTGGGCCATTGAGGTGCTCTGCTTGACATGTATGTGAAGTCTATTCCAGAGCATGGGCAGTCTCTGGGTTATGAACCTGTCCATCCAGCATGTTCTGTTGTTTGTGGCAATGAAGGTGAGGTCTCTGGAGTGTGTGGTGCAGAGGGATTGGGATTTCTTTAGATGTAGCATTTCTAACAGAGTTGGGTCAGACATGGCTTTGTAAGTCAAGCAGAGATCGCCTCTTAATAGGCAATATGAGACAGAGAATAGCTGGAGTTTTTTGAGTCTGTCCGTGTAGGACATGTGTTTAAGGCCTAGGATCCTCTTCATGAGGTACTTTTGTGGCCTTTGCAGCTGTTGCATGTGTCTAGTGAGGTACATGCCAAATGGGGCATTATACTCAATGACTGGCCTAATGAGGGAAGAGTAGAGAGAGATGATGACCTCTTTCTTCCAGGATGCAAAACCCTTGGTAATGAGATGTGCCACATAAAAGGACTTTCTGACCATGGTGGCAATGTGGTGGTCGAAGGAGAGGTTGCTGTCAACCTGTGCCCCCAGATCTCTTATAACTCCTTCAGTGTTCAGTGGGCTCCCATCAATGTAGTAATTAATGGGAACTGAGTTTTTACCAAAGGGGATGACAACGCATTTTTTGGCATTAAGCTTAAGGCCATGGTTTTGACACCAGTCATTGGTCTCAGTGAGGCCTTACTGTAGAATGTCTACATCACTTGGGGAGTTAATAATGGCTCCCAGCTTGCAGTCATCTGTGCACGTGGTTGGCCAGAGTCCCTCTGTGTTAGCCTGGATGTCTGAGAAGTAAATACCAAACAGGAGAGGACCAGGACTGATCCCTGTGGGACTCCACTCGTGACAGATTGGTAGTCTGACTTGGAGTCCGCTACTTTCACACTGTGGGTTCTATCTGTGAGCCAGTTTGCAAACCACCTAGTGATATAGGGGTTGATGCCTAGTTTGGTGAGTTTATCAGTAATTCCTGAGTGGTGAATGATATCAAATGCCTTGGCCAGATTGAGGTAGGCTGTATGAACTGACTTCCCCTCATTCACAACTCTGGTGACTGACTCAAAGAAGTCAACCTGGTTGAGCAGGCATGATCTACCTTTCACAAAATCAAATTGCATGGAATCTAGAGTTTGGAGACTTCCTATATCCTTGTTAATTAGGTCCATGATGATACACTCCATAGCCTTACATATCAGACTTGTCAGGCTAATGGGGCAATAATTCCCAGGGTCTGTAGTCGCTCCCCCTTTATGGAGAAGGATGACTGTAGCAGTGCACCATTCAGTAGGGAAAAAGCCTGAGGTGAGGCTGTAACTGAACAGGGCACAGAGATGTGGTGCCACTTCACTTTGTAGTTCATGCAGAACACATCCAGGGATATTGTTGAGTCCTATGGAAGCTGTATTCTTGGCCTTGGACAATGCAGCTTTAACCTGTGCTGCAGTAATGTTGCATGCCTGGCATTCCTCCAATATTGTGATTGGTCCGTTGGGGGGGGGAGTGGTAAAGTTGGCACTGAATCTGTCAGCCAATATGTTGGCAATATCTGTTGGCTCAGTATAGGAGGTACCATTGTGCAGTAACTCAGAGCAAACCTAGGTATTGTCATGGAGATTTGTGATATAACTATAGAAGACATTGTGGTTGCTTTTAGTGTCTGCCACAATTCTGCATTCATAGCTGGCTTTAGAGATTTTGATGTGGGATCTCATCTTTTTGTTGAAGGTAATAAGGGAGTTTTTCTAGTCTTGGGACTTCACCTTTTTCTGCAAGTTTCTTCCTTCTGTTTTAGAGTTTATTAATGGGAGGGCACCACCAGATTGACTTCCCTTTTCATTTATGTATGTATTCGTACAGTACATTGGTGTATGATTTGGTAGTCATGCATCTATTTTCCATTGACATGGGTGCCGTGAAGTTAGCCACCTCTCTTTTTCGGAATCCAAAGTCAGCTTTGGAGAAGTTTTTCATGGTGGTTATTGTGGGGGATGTGGTTGAGATGTGGATTTCCATGGTGATTAGTTTGTGGTCGGATCTAACCAAGGAGGAATTGACTATTGGCGTAGAGCAACGGTTGCCCATGTTAGTAATAACCAGGTCAAGGATGTTGCTTTTGCTAGTGAGGGTAAGAAAGAGCTGGTCCGGGGCATTGGAACTGATGAATTCCAGGAAGCGTTGGGCCAGTGTATTGGTGCATGAGTAGTTTTCCCAGTTGATGGAGGGGTAGTTGAAGCCACCTAGTATGAGAGTGTTGCATTGGACCCTAATAGTTTCCAGGGTACTTAGGAATGTGGAGTGAGAGTCTTGGGACATGGTTGTGGACCTATAGCAGGGTACGACCTGAAGCGTCATCTTATCCAATGTTAGTTGTATCTGAAGTATCTCAGATGTGTTATTTTGGGCTACTAGTCTGGAGGTTTGCATATCCTTTATGAATATGGAGACACCACCCCCTTTGGAGTTTTGGTCCATGTTCTAGGGCAGAAAGGTGTGGAATGAGTTATATCCTGGTAATGCAGGGGTGCTTTCTGCTGCTGTAAACCAGGTCTCCGTTAGAGCACAAATGTCAATGTTCTCCATTTTGAGGAGTGCTTTGAGCAAGTGCATCTTGAGATTTAGACTTCTATCATTGAGCAGCATGACCCTCAGATTGCATATATTTATAGCTGTTACATTGGTAATTTGGTCTTTGGAACATCACCTAAAAAAGGCACTATAGGGATGGCAGGATCCTTAGCCAGTATCCGGAAACCCATGAGTGACAGATGCAGGCCATCTCTGGCAAAGCATCGAGGTCTGTCAGTCATGTCATCCCAAGCAGACAGATACTGGACCCCGGGTCTATATTATATTTTCGAAAGTTTCATACATCGAACACCATATGGTCGACACCATATGAGCGATGTTTGAAATTTTGAAAATATAATAAAAAAATAAAAAATAAAAAACTATACTTACCTAAATGCTGTAGGCAGGGGGGCAAGCCCCGCTGCACCCCCCACACCCCCGCTACTTAAATATTCCTACTCCAAGATCGCACTACATTAAAATAAAGGGAAAATATTCCCTACGGTGATTTCCGTGTTACGTCGCAACATTTCGACCAATCGGGTTCTCTCAATACGCGTTCACCATTTACAATTTTCGCTCACGCGACAGGAACCCCTGGACCCCCTTAGAATAACAAAAGAAACGCACCCAATTGTTGAAGTCAATCATTTTTGCTTGCACTGTGGTATCATTCTGGGCAATGGTAGGATGCTGCTCAGGACTAGGATCATACCTGCCCGGGCCACATAATCCGAGAACTCCTCCATGTCTCTTTTCATGTAGTGCAGGGAGGTGCATCTCAGGTCATTCACACCCACATGGACAGTGATAGAGTCATATTTGTACTTGTTGTGGAGTAACCTGAGTGCGTGTCTTATGTGTCAGAATCTGGCACCTGGTAGACAGCTGACTGTTACCTTCTTCTCCCCATAGTTTACCCAACAGGGAAAAAATCACCCCAACTATCCATCACCATGTCCAACCAATTGTCAGGGTGCTTCACTTTCCACATCCATGAATGATCCATGGCATTCTGTTTGCAAAACTGTTGATCATACCACATCCATGTGTTCCCAGTGCAGAGCCAGTGGGTCTCACAAATTGTAAGAAAATAAGCCAAAAGCAGTAAGGCCTGTGAATTGTCCTTCTCTAATCAAACCACTATGTAAAACATGAAACCAAATACCCAGATCTCTCACGTCCTGGCTCAAAACCTTCCAACCCTTTTCTGACCCAGCACCGGTAATGCTGCCAAAAGGTCCTTGTTATTCGATGTCTCATCTTTCACCGAGCTCTGTAACCCCTCCACATCATTTAATTCAAATATGTCCACATACTCACCTTTACATATCTTCTTTTTAACCAATGCAGGAATATGCAGGATCAGAAAAAACCCTCCCTCTGTGCTAGTCAATGCTTGAGTTGCTAACCAATCTCCTGGTCGAATCCCAAACTCAGACCCCATGTCCTCCCACATTATATCACCCCAGTCAGGCTTGATCCTGCACTCCCAACAATTAAGCTGTTATATCATCCCCACTCAGGATCTCACTCTGCACTTGTTCATCCCCTCTAAATAGACCCTGGTCATCTATTCTACCTGCTACATCAATGTTTCGATTGACTTCAGCCACTCATACTCCCAAACTCCCACTCCCTGAAGCTGGCACTCCAGCTTTGGCTATACCCAACAAACTATCATTATCTGTAACTGCATCCAAACTTGTTGTCCCAGCCAGCTCGTCCATGACATAAGGAACTGCTGACTTCTTCATCTTCCTTTTGTCTGCACTCTTCTTTTCTTCTTAGCCGTACAGGCTCTGTCCAAAGTAGAGGATTTCCCTACTAGCACATCCTAAAACAACTCCTCTGCTTAAGCCACAACAGCCACCTATCTGTCTTTCAGGTTATGGGACCCAACCATCTACAACTGAAGGAAAACACAAAAAAAAAAAACATATCTAGACAAACACACTTACACAGGCAGCAGCATTCCCTAACTATGCATAACTGCTGAAAACACCATAACCACTGTTACACACATAAAACCATATTTGCTCTGCTCAGTGTCCTCCCATGATGAAAGCTGTACCTCATTGCATTTACTATTTTGTTTACTGACTTTACATTTAGTTTTTGGTAGGAATGAAGTCACAAATAATGAGGGAATCAAAAACAAAACTCGGGACATTTTATCTACTGCTATTACAAATTAGGACATTAATAATATAACAGGTGTACATGACCATGAGTTTACTGATGGAAATCAACCCTGCAAAATGACCCTGAACTCAGACGCCCACCATTTTGGCCTGACCTAAAACCTCATTGATTTGCCACAGCATTGCCATACAACTAACACTTAAAAGCAAAAACAGACAAACTTATAATCTATACTCCAGACCTTCTGCAAAGATGTGGAGATATAAATGCTATGCATGCAACCACTATACTTCAGCAATTTGCATTAACATGCCTAACAATCTCTTGCAGCAAGAACCATGAACGATGTCATTGGGGGGGTCAAAGGTCCAAAATAAGGATAATTATTAAATATTTCTTAATCACTGTTTTGCATTAACATGGATTTTCTGAAGGGTTTGAAGTTTGAAGTGTAAATGTCTGTCATTCTTTACTGACTTCACTCTTCAGTAACACCAAACTATGAAACAAAATCTGGACATTCCTGTACAGGTGAGATATAGAAACCCAAACATCTGCTTCGGTAGCATCATAAATAGGTAAACTCTTTTCTTCTGGACACCCACACGATATACCCACTCCAACATAAACAAAGTAACAGCTGTAACTTTCCTCAATGCGAATGCACATGTGCATAACAAAGCACAGAGCATGGGCATTTCACAGCCCAGGAAAAGATCCAGCAACAGCTGTAAGCCTGCGGGATAGCACAACCAAAATCATTGAGCATGAAAACTCCACAGAGGTACCAAAAGAACTTGGATAGTGAGTGGTGACTGAAAAAATACCACAAAACATGCAGACGTGACATAACAAGCATATAGCACCACAGTGCATACCTAAAAACTAACAGAAACTCAACAGAGGAGACAGACCATGACCCTAAACCACCAACAAAACAAGAAAAGTATCGCCACTCACAACAACAAAAAAACCCATATACTCAAACTGACTTATATTACAACTCACAAGAGCAGCAACTTGCACAATGCCTCCAATTAGGAGAACAACATTAAACTGGATAATTATGAAAAATATCTTACCCCAAATAAAGAGTGAATTGAATACCTTCACTTTAAAGCTCAATCTGTACCCTTGCACTACACCTGTTCAAAAAAAGAAATTAAGCCCAAATAGTATAGTCTCCCTTCAGGGTCTACCTGCACTGCTATACCTACTACAGGTAGTCTCAGACATAACTTGCTGACACTAAACTCAGCATGTTCACTCTTAAATCTGATATCCCACCCCACAGCTCCTGCACAAAACCAAATTAACTCCTCCTTAACATTACCTCACTTCCTCTCCAACCAGCCTTCCTCCTTAACCTTAATCCTTCTTCCCCTGTAACCCCACAATAACCCTTTCCTCCCCTTATTTTTTAAAACTCTTGTGTCCACCCACATTCCTCCACCTCCCTGCCACTAATCATGCAGTTATCTCTGGACAAACTAGTCTGCGTCCAAACTGTATTTACGTTGGGGATTATATAGCAACTATAGAGCTTGTACTTTGGAGAATATAAAACACTTCTGTTTTCTGTGCTATGAAATGTTTAGCATTAGTTAACAGTTATTTGGTGCAATTTATTCATTAATGCACCATGAATTAACCTGCTCTCATTCTTAACTAATAAGCAAAGATGGATGTTACTGGGTGGCATTTGAACAGATCCCTTTGAATCAGTTAATATGACATTTTGTTGCCATCTGTGTTACTGTACATACACACACACACACACACACACACACACACAATACAGCCGCTGCTACCGCTTGTAACCGTGATCATTTGCAGTAGAAGAATTCAGTTCTGTATGTGTTTAAATAATAGAACTCTAACAATCCTCTCACTGTTTTATGTATTTTTTTATTTATTTATAGGGTAGATGGGGCAGTCCATGGACTTATTTCTGCAACAGCCTGAACAATATAACAAACTTAATTTGAAGTAACTAAATAACACATGACTACAGAGCACCCCGGGCCTCCGCTGAAAACAGGCTCTGTTGAACCTAGTCGGACTGTCCCGGTCAACAAATGATAAATAAAATAAAAAAAAAAACATTAATAGTAACAACATTAAAAGGGACTGAAAAGTAAGTCACATTTGCAAAGCTTTAACCTATGACTTGGCTCATCCATAAAATGACATCAGCAGTAAAAGTGGATATCTCTATACCAATGTTATTGCGGTGCAGTTTAAGTGGGTAAGGTTACATAACAAAGTGTCACTGTAATAAAGACCAATCTACAGATTACATTAAAGCATTAGATAATTGTTGGCGTTAGTTTGGGCTTAAGCTAAAAGTCAGAGGTAAGCCAAGGAGACAAGGGCTGACATTTATGAGTGGAGGATGGGAATCTTTTGTTTCATAAATGAAAGTATATAAACAAAGAAATTCCCAAAGAGCATAAATTGCCTCCACAGGTCAAAGAGAAAAGCAAACAGTCCTAGAAAATACCTTCAGGAGGCAGACTATGAAAAGTCCAGCACACTTCAAGTTCAGTTCTTAGTTAAAACTTCAAAAATGCACCAGCAAAGGCACCAACAAAGGCACCAGCAAAGGCAAGAAGGCAAATAGGCAAAAAATGAATCCTCTTCAGTAAAACCAGTACTGCTTTATTCAGACCACACAAGCGCTTTCACTACTGCTTCTTCAGGTGTATAAAAAAGATCAAACTAACACCTGATTAAATACTCTACTAAATCACATGACCAATTCATCTTAAAGGTAGAACAACTCTTAAAACTTATTAAAAATAATAATAAATCAATTCATCTAAATATTATTTACATATAATGAATCTATACAATATCATAAAATACACACACAAAAAAAAAAAAAAATATATATATATATATATATATATATATATATATAATATATAAAATGCACATATATATAATATGTAAATATGCATAAAATACACATATAATATAAATGCACGTAGAAACATATATATACATGTTTAATATACTAAACTATCTACGTAACCTCATTTTCTTTAGTGTTGGTTTCATTGGAATATTCTCATTCAGGCCATGACCACATGTGGCCCTTAACATGATGATCCACCTTGCTTCCAACTCTTCCGTTCTCTCTCTAACATCACTATACCTATCACTCTCTAAAACTTTAGAAATGACCATGAATCCAAAATAATGATTAGTGCCTTTATCCAAAATATGTTTGGACAAAGCATTAATCCTTGACCCTTTGCTAATATGGTACATATGCTCCCTTATCTTCTCTTTCAACATCCTGTCAGTCTTACCCACATAGAAGCTGTGGCATAGTGGGCACATAGCAAGATATATCACATGTTTGGTATGGCTTGTAGCATTAACCCTAATGTCATACACTCTCTTAGTGTCTGGATGTTGAAAGGTAACGCCTTCTTTGACATACCTACACTGATTACAACTACCACATGGTACAGTCCCAAGTATGGTCTCCCTGGTCAAATCATATTTAGATACACAAAGTCTCCTCTTCAAGTTTTTCTTGTTTTTAAAAGTGAATTGTGGTACATCACCTACTATATCCTTTACAAGTGGATCTGTCATAAGTATATTCCAATGATCATTAAATATATTAGTATATTTCCTGACATCCCTGATATATGGTATACACATACCCAATCTTGTGTTATTCTTAAATACTTTCCTTGTCACTGGTTCCCTATGAGAAAAGTAGGGTTTAGCCCTACTATTCCTCAACCGCTTAACCTCATGCTTACATCCTTCTATCATCTTTTCTTCATAATCTCTTTGCCTCAATTCATCAGTGGTAGTGTGAATTTGTTGCTCAAAATCTCTTTCTTTGACATTCAAACTTGAGGCTCTAAAAAATTGATTTTGTGTCATATTGGTGAAGACATAACTGGGATGCATACTATCCCTACTGAGTAAATTACTAATGTAACATTCCTTCCTATGCAACTTAGTGGAAATTACACCTCCTGCATCCTTCTCTATACACACGTCTAAAAAACTAATAGTTGATTTGGAGTAATCAAGCGTGAATTTCAAGAATATAGTATTATTATTTATATAATCAACAAAAGTTTTCAATTCAAGTTTGGTACCTCCCCACAAAATAAAAAGATCATCTACAAACCTTCTGTACAGAATGATCAAGTCTTTATATGGGCTGTCGAACACATATTCTAACTCCCAGGCTAACATTACTCCATTAGCATAGCTGTTTGAACAGGAACTGCTCATAGCTACACCATTCTTCTGGTGGTACACTTTTCCTTCAAACATAAAAACATTGTTATTTAATACAATATTCATAAGATCTTGTATCAAATCTATTTCTTCTCCTCCAAATAAACTGCTAGAACATAATAACTTACTCAGTAATCCAATACCTACAGAATTAGGAATGACAGTAAATAAAGAAACTACATCTAGTGTAACCAATAATGCTTCATCCAATCTCATTTCACTATCAATACATTCATGCAAGTCATGTAAGAAATGTTCAGTGTCACATAATACAGTTCTATGTTTCTCAAATAAAGGTTTTAACCTAGCATCCAAGTATATTGATATGGGTTCCATGCACCACCCACCTCCTGAGACAATTGGTCTCATGGGAGGTCTAATCATACTTTTGTGTAGCTTGGGCTGTCCCTGTATCTGGGGTATAACATACTTGTCCATCAGGAAATACTTCACTAATTCACTACTCAAGAAACCATATTCACCCATCAATTTAATGTCACTATTAATAGAGTATACCATATCCTTCACACACTGTAAGGTAGTTAATTCATAAAAGCTTTTATCTGATAACATTTCATACATTAATTCATTGTAACCATCTCTATCCAATACTACAATCCGATGATTGGAAGCAAGGTGGATCATCATGTTAAGGGCCACATGTGGTCATGGCCTGAATGAGAATATTCCAATGAAACCAACACTAAAGAAAAGGAGGTTACGTAGATAGTTTAGTATATTAAACATGTATATATATGTTTCTACGTGCATTTATATTTATATGTGTATTTTATGCATATTTACATATTATATATATGTGCATTTTATATATTTTATATATATATATATATATATATATATATATGTTTTTTTTTTTTGTGTATATTTTATGATATTGTATAGATTCATTATATGTAAATAATATTTAGATGAATTGATTTATTATTATTTTTAATAAGTTTTAAGAGTTGTTCTACCTTTAAGATGAATTGGTCATGTGATTTAGTAGAGTATTTAAGCAGGTGTTAGTTTGATCTTTTTTATACACCTGAAGAAGCAGTAGTGAAAGCGCTTGTGTGGTCTGAATAAAGCAGTACTGGTTTTTACTGAAGAGGATTCATTTTTTGCCGATTTGCCTTCTTGCCTTTGCTGGTGCCTTTGCTGGTGCCTTTGCTGGTGCATTTTTGAAGTTTTAACTAAGAACTGAACTTGAAGTGTGCTGGACTTTTCATAGCCTGCCTCCTGAAGGTATTTTTTCAGAATAAATGAAAGTATATTCAAGTCCCATTTTTTTGGAATATCAAGTCTCATTTCTTTGCATATACTACTGAATTTCGATGATGAGGAAATATTCACTTACCTCCAAGGCTGACTATCTTCCGATTTAATACTTAGAATCAGAAGAAAATAAAGGATACAAAGAGCTTCTGCTGAAAACCCATATTTTTGTGATTTTGGTTGAAGTCCACTATTTGCACAACAGTTTTGCTCCACACTGTGGTGGAAAGCATGCCAAAGTACTATTTAATGAACTAATGGGTATACATGGAGAATTTACAGAGGATCTCACCAACATTTGGCAACTAGATTATAGGGATAAAATGCAAAATGATCCATTATGTTTCTGAGCGTTTCAGATAGCTTGCTGCAAACATACGTTCCTTTTCTGGAATATGTCCTGATGTCAGTGATAAGGTTGTTTGGATATATATATCAGGAGAAAAACGGCACTGCTGTCTTGAGAGAGACAAGATCAATGGGAGTGCACTGCTAAGAGACTGGGAGAAAGTGAGCGAGGAGCACCACCGTTCATACAGGAGTATAAACATTTAAGAGAAAGAGAATGTTCTTTGGACTTAGAGATTGGCAGTAATGCTAAACTGGACCTAACAGCAAAGTAAATCTACAGAAGTTTTTGAGGGTTATTTTATATTTGCGGTTTTGCCAGAAGGGCTAACAGAAAGATGAAGCATTCACTTATTGCTTATCTGTCCTCAGGAGTAAGCAGTCTTATAATAAAGTCCTGCTTGAGTTGATTAAGGACCTTATTGGTAAACCAGCTGATATGATATGAAAATGTTAATTATGAGTCAGACTCCAGGGTTTTTGAAATGAGTTGCCTGGAAAAATGAGTACCCCATATCATTCCTCACAATTATGTGTTACATACAGGTAGTAGCTATAGCTGCAAGGGGGTTATCTTGGCTGGAGGGAGGTTAACCAGGTTATCTCATTCTTATAATATATAAACTCACAATACCTCTTTACTCTTTACCATGCCGTGCCATTCATAACACAAACCATTTAAATTACATTAATTCATGAAAACTATCATAACTTTGCAACTTATTTGAGCTGTTTTTTGAATTATTTTACTGTTTGCACTTTAACTGATCATTTTTAAGTTGTTTTCCAATTGTTTAACTGTTGTGGGCTACACACTCAAGTGCAATAGCAATTTTTTCTGCCTTGAAAGTGTTTGTATTACTTTATCTGCTTTAATTTAAAAAAAAACAAAAAAGAATCTTTACTTATTTGCCGCCTTTCTATAACTAGTAAAGTCTGGTTTTCAGAGTTTGCTGAATTCTGGGCTGTTTTGTAGTTTCTGTGTTGCCCAAATCTTACTAAGATAGAAGGAGGCTTCTCTGTTCATCAGTGAGAGTGGTGAGCTATGAGCAACCTATCTGTCACTGGAGGAGTGGTTTCAGCTCAGAATTTGTAGTTTTATTAGCCATTTTGAGCTATTTCTATCCCTTTCATCTTTCTGTTTAAAAACCCATGCTTGCACAGTTTTTGTGGTTGTATTACCTCAGCAAGATCCTGCCTGGGTGTCCTGCAGAGTTCTACAGCAGCAGAGAGAGAAAAGAGAGACTTTGAGTGGATGAAGTACCCCTGTTTTGCTTTTTATTGCTTATTTTCACTAACCACACTATTTTGAGCATTTTTGTATTAACTTTGCAACTTATTTGAACTGTTTTTTTTTAATTCTGTTACTGTTTGAACTTTAACTGATCATTTTTAAGTGTTTTCCAATTATTTAACTGTTGTGGGCTACACACTCAAGTGCGATAGCCATTTTTCTGCCTTGAAAGTGTTTGTATTATTGTATCTGCTTTAATTTTCAAAAAAACAAAAAAGAATCTTTACTTATTTGCCGCCTTTCTATAACTAGTAAAGTCTGGTTTTCAGAGTTTGCTGAATTCTGGGCTGTTTTGTAGTTTCTGTGTTGCTCAAACCTTTCTAAGATAGAAGGAGGCTTCTGTGTTCATCAGTGAGAGTGGTGAGCTTTGAGCAGCCTACCTATTGCTGAAGGAGTGGTTTCAGCTCAGAATTTGTAGTTTTATTGGCCATTTTGGGCTATTTCTATCCCTTTCATCTTTCTGTTTAAAAACCTGTGTTTGCACGGGTTTGTGCATCTCACAGCACCTTTTAACTAGAGTTAAACTGTTACTGGCACCAGAAAGTCTGCTCTTCAAAAATTCCCTTAGAACTAGCCAATTCAGTTTTTAAACACTCAAACCTGTTCATTGTAGCTCAGCACTTGCTTAGTAACAATTTTAAGTACTAGTTAGACCATAAACTGCTACAGCACTCAACTCTCCTTACCAAATAAGAAAAAACAGTTAGTACTTAAATAGTTATTACTTAAATAAATAAGCACCTATCCAGGCATGTCCAAGGGTCAGCTCCTGGTGTTTTCCCCTGTCCACCTGGTGAATCTGGGCATCCTGAGGCAATGTAACAATTGCCTCATGTACTCAGACAATCTTCTCCTCCTACCACCTAACATTACAGCCTGTGAGAGATACACTTATATTGCCAAATTGGAAGCCAAGCTCTCTCCAGCCAAGACTGGACTAGTCAGAGGAGAAGGTAAACACTCACACCACACCACACACAACACATAATCCTTCAAAACCTACACCCACACATAGTAACACAAAACACACACCTACATTCATGGAGGTTCTTAAAATAAATCTGCCCAAACTAGAGAGACTGCCAAAGCTGAAATGCAAGCAACCAATACCACCCAACACAACCCAAGTCACACATAACTCACAAAACCAGTGTGTCACTCAACCTCAGCCCTAAAGTAAAACAACGTACCCAGCACACTATTCATAGGTGACTCTATAGTCAGGCACACTAATATCCCACTCACCAGGCTAAACAAGGAGAAGATTACAGTTAGCTGCCTGTTGGGTGCCAGGATCCACCACATAACACACTATCTCTGGTCATTCCACAACAAGTACAAATATGACTCCGTCATTGTTCATGTTGGAGGGAATGAACTGAGACATACCTCCCTGGACTGCATGAAAAGAGACATGGAGGAGCTCTTTGATCTTGTAGCCCAGGCAGGTATGACCCTAGCCCTGAGTAGAATCCTGCCATCACCCAGAATGATACCTCAGTAGAAGGACAAAATGATTGACTTCAACAATTGGCTAAACTTCTGGTGTCATTCTAAGGGGATCCAGTATCTGTCAGCCTGGGATGACATGATCGACAAGCCACGATGCACTGCTAGAGATGGCCTGCACCTGTTGCCCCTGGGTTTCCAGATACTGGCAAAGGCTCTTGCCACCCCCATAGTGCCTTTTTAGGCAAGGTACAAATGACAAAATTACCACTGTAACAGGTACAAGCAAACAAAATCTGAGGGTGATGCTACTTAATGCTAGAAGTCTAAACCTCAAAATGCACTCACTTGAGGCACTCCTTAAAATGAAGAACATCGACATCTGTGCAGTGACAGAGACCTGGTTCAAGACTCCAGAGAGCACCCCTTTCTTACCAGGCTACAATTCATGCCACACCTTTTTATCTAACCTGGACTGAAATACCAGAGGCTGAGGCATGTCCATATTCACCAAGGATATCCACACCTCCAGGCTAATTGCCCAACATAATGCATCTGAAATTCTCCAGGTGCAACTAACACTGGGTAAGACTGCAATCCAAATTGTAGCTTGCTACAGATCCCTCACTATGCCCCAAGACTCCCACTCCACTTTTCTTAACATACTGAAAAATATTAAGGTACAACACAACACCCTCATACTGGGAGACTTCAAGTACCCCTCCATTAACTGGGAAAACTACTCATGTACCAACACATTTGCACAGCGTTTTTTGGAATTCATAAATTCCAAAGCCTTGGATCAACTGATCCAGACCCCCACCAGGGGCAGCAATATCCTAGACCTGGTCATTACCAACATGGGCAACCGGTGCTCCACACCAGAGGTCAGCCCCTCGTTGGTCAGAGCCGACCATAAGCTAATCATCCTAGACATCCACATCCCGCCCCCACCCACTATTAAGGAACCCACCATAAAAAATTTCTCCAAAGCCAACTTCATGCTTCTTAAGAAGTGGCTAACTTCACCACACCAATGCAGACAGACAGTAGTAGAACAACTGCTGAATCATACATCAATGCACTGTATGCACACATACATGAGTGCATGGACCATGCCATCCCAAACAGAACCAAGACAGTAGCCTCCAAAAAAAAAAAGAAGCCAATCTGGTGGTCCCCCTGGCATTAACAAGCTCTACAACAGAAGGAAGAAACTGTTGCAAAGAAGAGTAAAATCCCAAATTTGGAAAAGCTCCCTTGTCAACATCAGTAAGAAGCTAAGATCCCTCATAAAATCCTCCAAAGCTAGTTATGAAAACACAATCACTACTGGTTCTAAAGACAACCACACGGCATTCTATAGCTATGTCAAGAATATCAATGGCAACACTCAGATCTGCTCAGAGCTACAGCACAATGGTACTAAACATACAGAAGCAGCTGATATCGCCAACATCCTGGAATATAGGTTCAGTGCAAATTTCACCCCCTGTCTCACCCCCAAAAGAGCCCATCTCTATACTGGATGAATGCCAAGTCCCTGTAATCATGGCCACACAGGTGAAAAACGCACTTCCCAAAGCCCAAAAATACAGAATCCATGGGACCTGACAACATCCCAGGCTGTGTTCTGCATGAACTGCAAAATGAACTGGCACCCCACCTAAGTACCATGTTCAATCATAGCCTCACTACAGGCTTTGTGCCTATTGAATGGTGCACAGCTACGATCATCCCACTCCACAAGGGGGAATCCACCATGGACCCCAGGAACTGCCAATCCATCAGCCTGACGAGTCTGATCTGCAAGGCCATGGAACACATCATCATGGAACTTATAAACAAAGACATAGGTAACCTACAAACTGTGGACCCCACCCAGTTTGGATTTGAGGAAGGTAGATCATGTCTCCTAAATCTGATTGACTTCTTTGAAGCAGTCACCAAGGCTGTGGACAAGGGTAAGGCGGTTCACACAGCTTACCTAGATCTCGCCAAGGCCTTCAACACCATCCCCCACTCTGGTATTATTGATAAACTCACAAAACTGAGCATAAACCCCTATATCACATGATGGGTGGCCAACTGGCTCACTGACAGAACCCACATAGTCAAAATTGCCAATTCAAAATCCATCTCCAGACCAGTGACAAGTGGAGTACCACAGGGTTCAGTCCTGAGTCCACTCCTGTTTGGCATCCACTTCTCTGAAGTCTAAGCCAAAACACTGGGCTTATGGCTAACAAAGTTCACAGACAACTGCAAACTGGGAGCCATTATTGAATCCCCTAAGGATGTGGACATTCTACAAAAGAGCCTCACTGAGACAGATGCCTGGTGTCAAAGCCATGGCCTCAAGCTCAATGCCAAAGGATGCATAGTCATCCCCTTTGGGAAAAACCCTGTGCCAATGAACTACCACATAGGCGGTAGTCTACTCAACACTGAAAGTGTGGTATGAGACCTAAAGACACAGGTAGAAAGTAATCTCTCCTTTGATATCCACATAGCCACTGTGGTCAGGAAGTCCTTCTATGTGGCACACCTCATCACAAAAGGTTTCTCATCCAGAAAAAAGAGGTCATTGTCCCCCTCTACTCAGCCCTCATTTGACCTATTATAGAGTACAACACCCCATTTGGGATGTACCTCACAGGATATTTGCAGAAACTGGAAAGACAGCAGAAATAACTCACAAAGAGGATCACCAGCCTCAAGCAGATGCCCTCTGCAGACTGACTTAAGAAACTCCAGCTCTACTCTATCACATATTGCCTACTCAGAGGTGATCTCTGCCTAACATACAAAGCCATGTCAAACCCAGATCTGTTGGACATGCTACACTTGGAAAAATCCCAATTATTTCGGGCCACATGCTCCAGGGACCTTAATCTTGTCACCACAATAAACAGAACTTGCTGGAGGGACAGGTTCCTGTCCCAAAGACTTCCCAGACTCTGGAACAAGCTGCCCATTCATGTCAAGCAGAGCACCTCATTGGCCCTGTTTAAGAAAAATCTGGACAACTGGATGGGAAATTGGAAATTTACCCTGAGGATCACTTCTGTGGCTCTGCTCAACAGGGGTACAGGTAAATAAATGTTTGGGTGGCTAAAACCAGGGAATTTTTATGGATAGGCTTATATAGGCCCTGGGGCCAATACCTTATTACCTACCTATGAACCTATAATAAAATAAATGTCCTTGATTTAGATATTGCCTGAGATGCACAAAACAACAGTTGTCCATTGCGCTCATGTACTGTCTTAGTATTTGGTTTTATGATGAAAAAATATTTTCTAGTAATAATAAAATTAAACTGCTAATTTTAGAAAGATTTAACCATGCCACGAGGTACTTAATGATGGGTTTCATTTCCATCCGAGGTTCTGGTTCCCACCACAAAAAATAATTCCATACTTTTAAGATATTTTTGAGGACAGGTTTCATTAATTATGTGTTTATTTTATTCCAGGATTCTCTCCCTCTCACCTTCTCTTCCTCTGTCCTCGTAAGAAGACATACATATATATTGATCCCCTTCATATGATCAAACTTTCAAAACTTCAACTCTCATATGGCCGAGACCATATGATCGAAGTTATAAAAGTTCAAACGTTCTTAACGGAGATCTCCATACAATGCAGAATGGGAAGATAAGATTTCCCTTTTCCGCACTGTAGTGCGATCTCGGAGTTGGTATATTTAAATAACAGGGGGTGTGGGGGTCAAGGGGGGCTTGCCTCCCTGTTAAAAGCATTCAGTTATTTTTTTTTTGTTTTGTTTTACATTTTTTATAAGATGTTTGAACTTTTAAATGTTCGATCATATTGTCTCGGCCATATGAAAGTCGAACATTTGAAAGTTCGATCATCTGAAGTAGACCCATTGCACTAATTTCCAGCAAATTAAATGAAAAACTTCTGATGCAGGGCATAAGGAGGACAAAAAGACTTCACACAGAAGGCACCCTCAGAAAGAACTATTTCAGCGAACCAAGTGTTGCAAGGCTGTACCACTGTACCACCCTGCACCACTGTTACTTATTTGGTTTCATCTACTTCTTTGCACAAATGAAATCCAATTTGCAACTCATGACTTTTCAGAGGTATTAGACATCATATGACCCAAGTCCTTGGTAGATGGTGTGGGAAAGAGGAACACTAATGGTTAACTGAGTTAACAACTAAGCATTTTTTAAGTACTATCAGGAATGTGTTTTTTTTTTTCTCAGAAATGCTTCTGTGGGTTTTCTTTCCATTACAGTAAATGCCACAAAATGTAAAGGACTAGTTACTAAATAACTAATTTATGTTTATGGGGAGGTAGAATTCAGGCAATCTTGTCATTTGTTACAAGGAGCACTTTAGATCTAAGTGCAAGGTAAAACTGCCAGCAGTGATTCAAAGAAATTTATTTTATTTACTTTATTTTGTATTTGTTTTCGAGGGTAGAACATTGATCTCCCTGGGCTTTTCCATTTTAATTTAAATTTAAAACTGAAGTTCAGACAGGCTGTGATTCAGTGCAAGCCATTTTCTGCTTGACACTAGATCTAACATGCACTTGCAATTTAACTTTGTTGAATGCTGGCGTACAGATATGTACCCAAGCTGATAAAATGGCAGCTCCATGGCATAAGGGATACAGCCCTTACTACCTTTTAAATGTCCTGAGTTATATTAACAGCCTTGGTGATGAGGATATGCCTGGAAAGAAGTGGGTGTGAGAGGCAAATATCACCTCTCCCATCTTAGTGGAAGAGAGGAGTTTTGCTCTGCTGCATTTCTGACAAACCCTACGTACTAGTGATTAAAGTAACGCAACACAGACTGAGCTACAGTTTTTTTCTGCCAAGTACCATGTAGTAGTGTAGTCAGAAACTGACAGATCTCCTGGAAACTTCCATCAGTCACTGTGATGGCACAGGCTTTTTCAAATTACACATCAAACTTTCAGAAGGAGAATTAAGAGATAAGTAGTAAAAAAAAAAACTTTGATTCCTGCAGGATGAATGTTTTGATCTCCATTTCTCACCTCCCTTTCATAGTATTCTTAGACACTGGAAAGAACCAGGCAGCAGTAGTGCCAGTAAAAATGAGAGTTAAGTGGTCTAATAAACAAAGGAGAAAAGGACCTATGGAAAACATCAGTTTGGTAGGGATTTTTTGGAAATTAGTGTTTTATATTTTAAATATAAAATATTCAAATTATTACCCAGCTGTATGCTAAGCCAGTCAGTCACCCACTGCTCAACCTGAGTGGAAGTGTAAGATTGTACGGAACTACAATGTACTCCATGCTAGTACAGCCTGCTTAGCTAGGCAATTCAAAGCCCTGTTTTTGGATTGTATTTTGAATTCATTTACAGTATTGCAGCTTGTCATGGGTTGCAATGGTGAGCTTTTGAATCTAACCCATACATTTTGCCATCATATTCCTTACGTCTGGTAGAGAAACATTCTTCTACTAATTGCAGTCACAAGTTCGTCTGTCCTACCCTATTGCCAATCCAAAAACATAAGCTTATATAGAAAGAAGTGATAAGGGCAATGGGAATCAAACAATGCTAGATAAGTGATCAAACAATGCTAGGTAAGTGGTCAAACAATGCTAGGTAAGTGATCAAACAATGCTAGATAAGTGATCAAACAATGCTAGGTAAGTGGTCAAACAATGCTAGGTAAGTGATCAAACAATGCTAGGTAAGTGGTCAAACAATGCTAGGTAAGTGATCAAACAATGCTAGGTAAGTGATCAAACAATGCTAGGTAAGTGGTCAAACAATGCTAGGTAAGTGATCAAACAAAGCTAGGTAAGTGGTCAAACAATGCTAGGTAAGTGGTCAAACAATGCTAGGTAAGTGATCAAACAATGCTAGGTAAGTGGTCAAACAATGCTAGGTAAGTGGTCAAACGGTGCTAGGTAAGTGATCAAACAATGCTAGGTAAGTGGTCAAACAATGCTAGGTAAGTGATTAAACAGTTTTAGGTAGGTGATCAAACACTGCTAGGTAAATGGTCAAACAATGCTAGGTAAGTGGTCAAACAATGCTAGGTAAGTGGTCAAACAATGCTAGGTAAGTGATTAAACAGTGTTAGGTAGGTGATCAAACACTGCTAGGTAAGTGATCAAACAATGCTAGGTAAGTGATCAAACACTGCTAGGTAAGTGATCATGGGCACCGTAGCATGTCTAACCACATGCACCTTTAAGCAGACACACTTAACAGATCTTATCACCCTTCACAACTACTTATTAGTACTAGCTTCCCAAACTGGGAAGGGCCGTACTTGATAACCGTGGTGTAAATTTGTAAAACAATTAATGTACAGCACAATGCTGCTCACTATCATTTATAATAACAATAAAATAAATACAAACAAAACCACACATGCAAACAAGCAGGAAGTCAGTCACAGGTATTTAATAAAAGGATTTAGCATTTTGAAGAAGTCTGACATTTTACAGACAAAAGTGCTAAATCCTATTATTAAATACCTGTGAGTGATGTCCTAGTGTAAATTTGTGCCTACCAATTCAATTGACTAGGCTTGAAGTTAACCAAGGAAGTACATTGTTTAGCCTCCAGTGGTAACTTAATCCACAGGCACAGAATACACTGAATTAGCAACCTATCCCTCCAGCAAGTATTTTTTACTTTTGGTATAGATTTAGGTCTCTAATGCAGGTGTTGTAAAGGCAGTGTTTTTTTTTCAAAGAACTAGAACAGTGATGGTGAACCTTTTGGGCTCAGTGTGTCAAAAATTTGGAAAATGCCTAACTTCAAAGATTCAAAGATTCAAAGAAGCTTTATTGTCATGTAGGAAACACATGTGCTACCTAAACGAAATTTTGAGTATCAGGAGAAAACAAACACACAAAGACAGACACAATAGGTATTAAAGAATAAACAATAAATATAGTACAAAAGTAAATATCTGGGTAGCTGATACACATGCTTGTAAACTATTTATTACACTGGACAACACTGACTACTAGATGATTACCACATGAAAAGAAAAGTACAGCTTGACTGTGCTGTTGTGTCACCCCCCTCCCAGAAAAATAAAATAAATTAAAAATAAATTAAAAATAAATAAAACAGCATAGCTCTCAATACATCAGGGATAAATCTCAACAGAATTGGATGGCTCAGTGGTGCAGCAATAGCATTATCGCTTCATAACAAGAGGTTCTCCAGTTCAGTTCTCAGCTGGGGTGCCTCCTGTGTGGGATCTGCATGTCCTCCCTGAATTCATGTGAGTTTCCTCTGGGTGCTCTGATTTCCTCTCATGTTACAAAGACATGCCTCTGGAGCATTTCTCTCTGGGCCTCTGCTGAAATTGGCTTTGTTCCAAGTCGCACTTTCCCGATTAACAAATAATAAATAAATCAGGGACAAATCCAGAAATAAGAGACATGGATGGTTTTAAACTAGTAGTGCTATTAATCTGAGACACAGACAGAAAAAGTAAATGTGAATTAATATACATTTACTGAAGTAAAATAAGTCTATAAATCTAATTATTGTCATTATTAAGTGTAAAATGTCACCTGTTTTAGGAAGCATTATGAGGGACAGTTGAGAGGAATGTAAAAGAGCATACTTCTAGAAATCAAAACAATAAGAGTGGCAACAAACAATCCAAAAACCAACGAACAACGGACTGGACCAAAAAAGTTTAATTGCAAGTATAATAAAATATATAATTCACCACAATCAGAATAAGCGCTTTCGTTTGGCGCCTGCCAAACTTTTTCAAACAATTGTTACATCACTTCCTGTAGCTTAAATAGTATCTGCCCGTGATGTAAACAATAATAGTTGACTTCAAAATGATTAAAAGTAAAACTAAGACAGTTAATAAAAGATAAAAGATAAAAACAGCACATATCTTGTAATTGTCACTTCCATTGATCAGTAAATATACTGTTGCATCAAGCATTTTATATCCGCATAGACTCAAAACCCAAAGTTCATGAATATAATAATAAAATATTTGATCGACATGTGTATAACATTTGTACCTGTAACATTGTAATTCACCATTTGCACAATCCAATCAACTCGATTACCTAAATACATCAAATAAATAGTAATAGTTTTTTAAATAGTTGTTTTAAAATAAGTGTATATTGTCTGTCTCGTAAAACCATTCTAAAAAGCCTAAACACGTGTGTTTATAACATTTATACCTATAAAATAATGGTTCACCATTTGCGTAACCCAATCAACTCAACTACCTGAATTCATCAACTAAGACAGCAATAGTTTTGTTAAAGTAATTATTTTAAACGTGTGTATATTGTTTGTTTCGTTAAAAGCTTTTTTAAGAAACCTGAACTTCCACATGTTAATTCATATAATACGTTCAACGGTAAACTGCGCTCACAGTCTGTTCCTAAATAATGGTAAATAAATGACAGTAGTACAAAAAGTGAACATATATGGAAATGTATAAAATGGAATTTAAAATAAGTAATAACGTATATGCATATATAAATTAACCATTTCAACCTTGCTCATATATTATTGTTCTGCTGCACTTTTCTATAAAAGGAACTAAAATACTGGTATTGTCGCTGCATGTTTCATTCAAAAAAGATTGTTATTGTTGTAAATGGTTGAATCCACCATTCACTTAATGTAGTTTTCGCCAACCTATTAATTGCTTTAACACTTACTTATAAAGTTATATATATATACTGCAATAGGTTCATGTTACTTTTCATCTTTACATTAAAATACTCACATGTAATATATAATGTACTGTGTATAATAAATACATAATAAGAGTATAAAAATTAATCACGAATAACAATAATAAATAGCAATAATAAATAATAAATAGATTATATTAGTGTACATTTATTTAAATAAGTATCATTTTGCATATAAGTTATGATTAATAAAATTAAATATAAAAAATGTAAATGTTAAGACGTATGTGTGTAATATATTAAATTGTGTAAATTTACTTAATTTAATAACTACAACCGTATTTATGCTACCATTGTTATCTCATAAGTGATTTCAACTTCAATATACTGGCGATGAATGTGGAATTGTTCAAACCTGGCCAATTATGTGCATTCAGTTTAAGTTGCCATTCCAGTTCAAGTTTTTCTAGTTTTAGTTGCCACGCACCACCCCTAATACCAAATTTTAGAACATCGAGGACCACAAATTTAAACTTGTGAGAAGTTTCTGTACTGACATGTTTTGCTAGAGCATTTAATTCATTTCAGTCTCATAGAGCTATAATGTGTTCACCAATGCGTTCTTTAAATTTCCTTTCCGTTTTTCCTACATAAAACATGGTACAATTACAACATAAGGTGCAATATACAACCTTTTTGCTGTTACAACAAGCCTTTTCCTTCAGATGAATTTTAATACCATTTATCAAAACTTCATTGGTTTCAAACACATAAGGCCAGTACTTATACCTACCACATCTAAAAGTCCTACCATAGCCTCTATTTAATTTTTGTTCTAAACAATTCTTCACATTTGTGCCTTTTTTGTACACTATTGGTGGCGTTGCATCAAAATGGCCATGTAATGATCTGTCTGCTTGGATAAGCAACCAATTTTTCTTCATAATATTGTTTATAGACCCACTATCAGAGTTAAAGGTAGTGATAAAACTCTTGGTAAAACTTTTAGCATCTGCAGTAATTGTTATTTTTTCATTATTATTGGTAGATGTTGACACAATGGTTTTGTTATCTTTGTTCCCTGTACCCTTCATCATTAATTTATTAGATAAGGCAGGGGTGACCTTTTTAATTAAAGGAATAAAATGTAAATTGTCACGTTTGGTTACAACTTCATGCATAATACTATCTATCAATGTGTCTGGGTACCCTCTGTTCCTGAACATTCCACATAAATTCAAACATTCGGCTGTGAAATCATCTCTGTTACTGACCATTCTAGAGGCCCTAACAAATTGACCTTTCAACACCGCTCTTTTTTGGGAAAAGGGGCGACAACTGTTAAAAAGCAACAAACTATTACTATAAGTTGCTTTGCGATGTATTTTAGATATAAATTCTCTTTTTATAATGTCTTTTTTCCAATAACACATCCAAATAAGCTATGGAAGTGGAATTCTTAACTGCTGCAAATTTTAGAAAGGTTGTAGTTGAGTTTATGTATGTTAAAAACTCATCCAACTTTTCAACACTTCCACACCATAAAATAAATATGTCATCTAAAAAACGTAAATAAGTCTTACAGTAATTAAAATGTGATGATTCAAAAATGTATTTTTTCTCCCACATGTGCATTACTATGTTCGCATAAAGACCCCCACATGGGGAGCCCATTGCTACTCCTTCAATTTGTAAATAAATGTTATTGTTAAAAATTATAAAATTATTTCTAAAAATAATATCTAATAGTTGATCAAATAAATTAATTCTGGCTTGGGTTAAGCCCTTATCATACAAAAATAAATTAAACCACTCCATTCCTATCTCATGCGGAATAACGGAATACAAATCTTTAACGTCAATTGTAACCAATATATCACTTTCATTATAATCAATGGACCCAATAATAGACAGAAAATCCCATGAGTCTTTCAACATATATTTTTCAGTTAATATATAAGTTTTTAAGTTAATGTCAATAAATGTTGCTATTGGATAAGTTATGGACCCCTGTGCATCTACAATTGGCCTGAAAGGAGGTTTTTGTAAATCCTTGTGAATTTTAGGGACTCCAAACATAGTTGGTGTCCTAGGATAACAAACATTCATATAATTGAACTCATCAATATCTATATTACCTTCAATAAATAAATCATAAATAATACCTCTTATACGTTTGTATGCACCATTTAATTCATTGATTGAACTTAATGCATATGTGTTACTATTTAAAATACTTTCTAATGCTTTATTATAATCATGAATGTTAAATAAAGCCATGCCACCTCCCTTGTCAGGCTTTATAAATCGAATGTTTCTTGTGTCCATAATAGTATTTAATATATTAAGTTCATTTTTTGTCAAATTATATGTTTTGTTCTTAAAATTTAATATGTCCAAATTACGAAAGTCCAACTCACATAATTTTTCAAATGTTTCCAATGTAGGATGCAAGGGCGGATTGTAAGAACTTGAAACATAAAGTGGTTTCGTTACCTGTTCAGTATTGTGAAACAATAAACCTAAGTTTAATTTTCTAACAAATATTTTCAAATCAATAATGGAATGGACTATATTCATCTTTTTACTTGGAACGAAAGTTTCACCAAGCGAAAGTAAATCACAAATGCAGTCATCAAAGGTAAAATCTGAATAGCTGTAGACAGTAAAATCTCTTGTGGTGTTAGTGAACTTAATGGGCCTTTTTGTAGTACTTTCATTTACTAGTGTCCCCTCCATTGGCCTCTGTATTGGTTGTTTCTCCCTCTGGTAGAAATTCCCAGATACTGGGCTACAGGTACAAATGTTATACACATGTCGATCAAATATTTTATTATTATATTCATATACTTTGGGTTTTGAGTCTGTGCGGATATAAAATGCTTGATGCAACAGTATATTTACTGATCAATGGAAGTGACAATTACAAGATATGTGCTGTTTTTATCTTTTATCTTTTATTAATTGTCTTAGTTTTACTTTTAATCATTTTGAAGTCAACCATTATTGTTTACATCACGGGCAGATACTATTTAAGCTACAGGAAGTGATGTAACAATTGTTTGAAAAAGTTTGGCAGGCGCCAAACGAAAGCGCTTATTCTGATTGTGGTGAATTACATATTTTATTATACTTGCAATTAAACTTCTTTGGTCCAGTCCTTTGTTCGTTGGTTTTTGGATACTTCTAGAAATGCAGACTACTTGCCCTTTGCAGAAGTGTAACCATGAAGAGAAAACAATGTCAGCACTTTCTTTTGCAGACTCTATTAAGAAAGTATACCGAAATAGTCTTTGAGGTTAATAACTTCCTTACCTCTGCAGCAGTGTTGTTGAACTGGCTCCTGGCATAAAATAATTCAATGCACTTCACACAAGCAATGAATGAAAATGCAGTTTCTTTTTTAACTTTGGTGATGAAGGCTGGTGTCTCACCCAAAATGTTGTGGTGTGTCACCTTTGACACATGTGTCATAGATTCGCCATCACTGAAACAGGTCATATAGAAATGGGTCTTTCATGGCTTGAAAAGCAAGACACAATTCACATTGGAGCAGATGTTATAGATTCATAGGTTCATAGGTAGGTACTAGGCTATCTGCCCAAAGGCATTTATAAGCCTAGCCAGAATGTGTTGGCTTTCGCTGTTCCCTTAGATTAGTTCCCTGTGTCTCTGTCCAGCAGAGCCATTGAAGTGATCCCTGGGTTAAACTTTCTGTTTCCCATCCACTCGTCAAAGCTTCTCTTGAAGAGGGTTAGCGAGGAGCTCTGCCTAATGTAGATTGGAATCTTGTTCCAGAGCATGGGAAGTCTCTGGGACAGAAATCTATCCCTCCAGCACATCCTATTTATTGTTGTGGTGAAGTTTAGATCCCTGAAGCGTGTGGCTTGAGGGGATATGGTTTTCTTTAGATGGAGCATGTCCATCAATTCTGGGTTGGACATGACCTTGTATGTCAGGCAGAGATCACCTCTGAGTAGGCGGTATGCAACTGAGTACAGCTGGAGTTTCTTCAGTCGAGCTGCACAGGGCATCTGCTTGAGGCCAGTGATCCTCTTGGTGAAGTACTTCTGTGGTCTTTCCAGTTGTTGCAGGTGTCTTGTAAGGTACATACCAAATGGGGCATTGTATTCTATGATGGGTCTGATGAGTGATGCGTAGATGGGCCCAATGACCTCTTTCGATCTGGATGCAAACCCTTTTGTGATTAGGTGGGCCACATAGAAGGATTTTCTAACCACTTTGGCAATGTGATTATCAAAGGAGAGGTTACTATCTACTTGGGTCCCCAGATCCCTTATTACGTCTTCCGTATATAGGGGGCTACCACCTATGTGATAGTTTGTGGGTACTTTGTTTTTTCCAAAGGGGATGACTATGCACTTTTTGGCATTTAGCTTGAGGCCATAGTTTTGACACCAGGTATCTGTCTCAGTGAGACCCTTTTGGAGGATGTCTGTGTCAGCTGGACAGTCAATTATAGCCCCTAGTTTGCAGTCATCTGCGAACTTGGTCAGCCATAGTCCTCCTGTGCTTGCCTGTACCTTTGAGAAGTATATGCCAAACAGGAGGGGTCCTAGGACTGAGTCCTGGGGAATGCCACTTGTAACTGGTTTAGAGTCAGGCCTAGCTCCCACAACACTTACCATGTGGATTCTGTCCTTGAGCCAGTTGGCAACCCATCTCGTGATGTAGGGGTTTATGTTCAGGCTGGTGAGCTTATCTATAATGTCTGAGTGGGGAATGGTGTCGAAGGCCTTTGCGAGGTCTAGGTAGGCTGTGTGGACTACCTTTCCCTCATCTATAGCCTTAGTAACTGTCTCAAAGAAGTCCACCAGGTTTAGGAGGCATGATCTGCCCTTAACAAAGCCAAACTGGGTAGGGTCCAGTGTTTGGAGGTTCCCAATGTCTTTGTTAATGAGATCCATGATGATGCGCTCCATAGCTTTGCAGACCAAGCTAGTCAGGCTTATAAGGTGATTGTTCCTGGGGTCTGTTGTGGCTCTATGTTTGTGGAGCGGAATAACCATTGCTGTGCACCACTCTGTGGGCACATAGCCTGTAGAGAGGCTGAGTTTAAACAGTGTGTTTTTGTGAGGGGTTAGTTCATCTTTGAGCAGCCTGGGACACCTTCCAGTCCCATTGATGCTGTGTTTTTGGCTTTGAAGAAGGCTGTTTTAACCTGAGTGTCTGTGATTTCTGGGGCACTACATTCTTCTGGTATAGTTATGGGCCCTTTTGGGGGTGAAAGTAGGGTGAAGTTTGCACTGAACCTGTCTGCCAGGATGTTGGCTATATCGGTCGGCTCAGTGTATTTTGTGCCATTCTGCACTAACTCCGAGCAGATCTGGGAATTAGATTCTTGACATAGCTAAAGAATGCCTTGTGGTTATCTTTGGAGTCCATGGCAATTTTTCTTTCGAAGCTAGCCTTGGATGATTTTATGAGGGGAAAGTAGTTTCTTGATGATACTGATCAGGGATGTCTTCCCTTCTTGGGAGTTTACTCATTTCTGTACTAGTTTACTATTGTATAGCTTGTTTATGGCAGGGGTCCACCAGACTGGTTTCATTTTCTTGGAGGAGTGAGTCTTGGTTTTGTTTGGGAAAGCATGATCCATGCATTCTTGTAGGTGCCCATAGAGTGCATTAGTAAAGGATTTTGCAGCTTGGACAGCTTTATCCTTTAGCATGGGGGCTTTGAAACTTCTCACCTCGGTCTTAAGAAACGTGAAGTTTGCTACTGAAAAGTTTTTCACGGTGGTTTCTTCGACTGGGGGTGATGGCAGAATGTGGATATCCAGAGTGATTAGTTTATGGTCAGATCTAACCAACGAGGGGTTGACGTCCAGTGTGGAACACCGGTCGCCCATGCTGGTGATGACCAGGTCCAATATTTTGTCACCTCTGGTGACGGTGTTGACCAGTTGATCCAGGGCATTTGAGTTTATATATTCTAGGAAATGTTGGGCAAGGGAGTTTGTACTTGAGTAGTTGGTAGGACCTTTATGTTTTCCAGTGTTTCCAGGAATGCGAAGTGGAGGTCCTGGGACATGGTGGGTGATCTGTAGCAAGCTATCATTTGAATATCAGTTTTGCCCATTGTTATTTGCACGTGGATGATCTCTGAAGCATCGTGCTGTGCCACTAACCTGGAGGTGTGGGTATCCTTGATGAATATGGAAACTCTCCCGCCTTTTGTATTTCGGTCCAGGTTTTGTGACCGAAATATATGGTATGAGTTGTAGCCTGGTAGTGCTGGGGTGCTCTCTGGAGCCCTAAACCAGGTTTCTGTTACTGCACATATATCGATTTTCTCCATACTGAGAAATGCCTCGAGTGTGTGCATTTTGAGGTTTAGACTTCTGGCACTGAGTAGCATTACCCTCAGTTTTTTGTTACTTGTGCTATTTATGGCAGTGGGTTTGTCTTTTGAGCCTTGCCTAAAAAAAGGTGCTATGGGGGTGGCAACAGCCTTGGCCAGTATTTGAAAGCCTTAGGGTGACAGGTGCAAGCAATCTCTAGCAAAGCAGCGTGGCTTGTCGACCATGTCATCCCAGGCTGACAGACACTGGATCCCCTTTGAATGACAATAGAAGCTTAGCCAATTGTTGAAATTGATAATTGTTTCTCTATACCGTGGTATCATTCTTGGTGAGGGCAGGATGCTACTCAGGATCAGGCTCATACTGGCCTGGGCTACATGATCAGAGAGCTCCTCCATGTCCCCCTTCATGTAGTCCAGGAAGGTACAGCTCAAGTCATTCACACCAACATGGACAATGACAGAGTCATATTTCTTACTTGTTCTGGAGTGACCTGAGTGCTTGTGTTATATGGCGGATCCTGGCACCCGACAGGCAGCTAACAGTAACCTTCTCCTTGTTCAGGGCTACTGAGTGTAAGGAAAGTTATGCAATTCTATTGGGAGTGATTGTATATTTTTTTCTGATTTTTTTTATCAGGAATTTGTTAATATAGTTTGTTATTAGGTATGCAGTCCAGTAAAAGACTGAGGAGCCTAGTTCAGTTTACCTTAAGCCTGTTCAGTTAAGTGACTTGCTCAGTGTTGCACACTAGGCAAATGTATACTGAAGGAATTAATTCCTGAACTACAGATAGCAGCTTGTTAACATATTTATTTATTTATATTTGTTTACTGGGGTAGTACACTGACCAATTTCAGGCTTAGCCCAGGTGAAATACAAAACATTTCACAAACAAAAAATACAGAAATGTATGCAATAACAGAGTAATTCAGATTAATTACACAGAAAAAAACTGTGTGTGTGTGTGTGTGTGTGTGTGTGTATATATATATATATATATATATATATATATATATATATATATATATATATATATATATATATATATATATATATATTCCAGTGAATAAGCACAGTGCAGAGTATAATCAAGCATTGTCTAATGTACAATATATACACTTGTTACTAAAGTGAGTCAACTGCGGTGGTGGTGATGCGGTAGCGTTGTCGCCTCACAGTAAGACGTTGTCCCATTCGATTCTCAGTTAGAGCGGCTTCTGTGTGGAGACATGTGTGAATGGGCATACCTTCGTTGAAGGTTGTGCATAAGGGCTGGCAACTCAGTACGTAAAAATCTACTGCCAATCATTAGCGGAACGGAGTTCTGCTGTGGCGACCCCTAACCGGGAAAAGCCGAAAGACACAACAACAAATAAAGTGAGTCAGTCTTCGGTGAATCTTGACAATGAAGAGACTCAGAAAGGAGAGATGTTAGATGATATGCACTGTGTTGAAGCAGGGGAAATTAGTTTGGCTAAAGAAGTGCTTTTTGAGTTGCATTCTGAATTTGGAACAAGTGTTAATTTCCTTAATGTCAATAAGGAAAGCTTGCCAAAAATAGGTGCCTCAGTGGAGAAAGCATGTGCAGATTATCTTGTCATAGCCTTACTCTTCTGTTCTCTCATCCAGACTTCAGATAAAGTGTACAGAATTGCCATCAGTTCTGACTGATCACAGACATGTTTATAGTCCAGCAGTTACAATTATTCTGCTTTAATGGGCAATCTTCCAAAACATAAGCAGAGCACAGCAGAGGCTTTCTACTGACAGAAGGTGCTGCTTTAATCTGTTGTTCTGGTACCACCCACACAACAGTGCTGAACGTCTTATGGTTAGTAGTATCTCTGTCACTGTTATCAGCTCATGACCACTGCCCCTCCATCCATCAATTTATCCATTTTTAAACCTCTTGTCCTGGTAAGGACTGATGTGGTAGACACGGAGCAGGATAGCCTGTACTTCCATATCACCATTAATAACCACCTGTTTATGCTGTGGGATCTGCACTTGTTCAAAGGTAAGTTAAGTGACATTATCTCTCTAATGTAGCCTGGATTTAGTTTGGGTCTTCCTCTCAGTTGTCAAGCCTGGTACTCTTCCAATAGGAGGCACCCAGAATTCATTCTCACAAGGTGTTCAAACCACCGTAACTGACTCCTCACAACACAAAGCAGCAGTGGCTGTTTTACATCCTCACAGATTTACCTTGCTCCTTACTCAGCTGTAGAGACTGAGACAAAGTATCCTACAAAGGAACCTCCCCTCTGCTGCTTTTATCCATGATCTCATCCTCCCGGTCACTATCCATACAGTCAAAAAATGTGGTCGTTATCATTTTGTTGAACAATCTAAAAATAGAATACCTCTTTGTCGAACTTTATCCATCAAAACTTAATCCATTGAATGATCCTTTCAGCAAAGTTTTTCCCAGGGAAAGAAATTGCTTGGCCAACCTACTGAGCATCACAAAAAACACATAATTTAAAACCCACCCGGGTGGGGGGATGTGTCCCCCACACACCCGTAACTAAGTATACCAACTACAAGATCACACTACATTGGAGAAAAGGGCAAAGTCCTGATGATGGCCAACTAGTTTTTCTCTATGGGAAAATCTTCACTGAAATGATCATTTGATGGATAAAGTTCGACAAAGAGGTATTTGATTTTTAATTTGCTTGCCAAAATTATATACACCCCACAGAATAAGCAATAGGTTGAGAACTTTGATGTATGCCTAGGTTTGCTCTCAGATCACCACATTTTGGTACAACACATACCATACTGCTACTGTTCACACATCTGTTTATCCGTCTTCTAATCCATTACTCCTTCACTTGTAAATAAAGCCTCAAACATCTTCAACTCCCTGACCTGAGCTAGCTGCTTCAGCTTCACCTGCAGAAGATAATCTAACCTTTTTTCTGAGAGCTCCCATGATTTGGAGGTTTGATTTTTCATCCCAGCCACTTCCTGCTTGACAGCAAATTATGCATCTTGGAGATGATATTTATTTCACAATAATATGACTGCATCATTTGCGGGCCATAAAAATAACAAATAAGAGAGGACATGGGACACAACCTTTGCAGATTCCTGTACATATCTAGAATGCAGTCAGTTTAACTGAGTCGCACCTTCCAGCACTCATTTAATAAGATGTGAGATTCCCATGTGCTGGACAGGCTTGACAGCAATTGCCTGGAGCTATGAGTCACAGTTAAATTTAAATGTGGAAAAAATCTTGAAAATTAGTAAAACAGCTTTTGACTTATTTGTTCAACTGAAATAATGCACTTGCATTTAAATTACTAAATTATTGCAGTGAATACCACACATTTAATACAAGGATTAAGCTACATTGTAACAATAGTGCAATGACTTTTAAGCACTGAAGGCTTCAGTGAGGGAAACCAGGTCGCACAGCTACCACTGGAAGCATGAAGAAAAACACAGATGTCAATGAGTTAACACTAACAGTGTGGGTGTAGCTCTCTATTTTCTCAAATAGAGCCCCAAATGGCATGCAACAGTGGCCATGGACCCCCATGCTGTTGTTGTACTTCCTGCAATACATTCCAGGTGATACAGGCATATGACAACTAATCTGTTCTATGGCCCAGATGAAATCCATGCTGCATTTTGTAAATCAAAAGCTTGTCTATTGAACAAAGTCTCCTTTCTAACACCAAGACCCAAAAGACAAAATCGTCAATGATCACCATGGAGGCTTTTGTGAGGCCTAGTGTGATACATTCAAATAAGGTGCATAAAAGAATCATCACAGGCAGAACTCAGGGACATATTTAGCTGCAAACATATGGAAATGACTAATGCCTCACCATCAAAAAACTGAGGGCAAGATTCAATAAAGTATACACTAAGTGTACACTGTTCTGAATGAACAGACAGCACAGACATAACTCACACTTTCTTCCACCTAGTTTTAGTTTTCCTACTGATATTCTTGCAGCTTTAAATATTGACAGGAATTCATTAAGGGAACCACTAAGTGTAGACTACATGTACACAATGTAATCTTTCTGAGTGACTAGAAAGCACAAAAAATGTGCTAAGAATTTTATTGAATGCATATCGTGTATGCTTAGTGTACACTTGCTGTAGGCTTTATTGAATTCAGCCCTGGAGAATTACCACTAAGGGATATTATAGATATGAAAAGTGAATACGCAGACAGCTAGGAATTACACATAGATGCAGAAATGATTTTCCATGAGAGTTAGAATCGCAGAGGAGGGTGGTCTCACAAACCATAATAATGGGTAATAAGGCAATTTTGGGGATCAGCTAATTATATCTGGCCATGTGCTCTCCCTAGAAATTTTTGCTGCTGCTGATGATGATTTACTCTACCAAGCAAGAACTGCATGGCCAGCCAAGATATTTAACTTGGCCAAAATACTAGTCTCCCATTGATATAGGTTCATTGGTTAGTACTAGGCTAACTGGCCTTGTGGGACATTATTAGCCTAGTCAATTATCCCATGTGAGCATCAAACCCTGCACCTTGTGTCTGTAAGGTAAACACATTAACCATTGTGCCAAGCTCCCCACCCCATGCTTGCATTGGCTTGCAATGAAAAAAATCACGGTGCATATAAGTATGATGTAGGTCTGCACAGATATAGGGGTGGAAAGAGTGGGAGTGTGAGTATGTCTGCAGCAGTGTGCATGGATCATGTCTGCAAGAATATGAATGGAATAAGATGACTGTGTGTGTGTGTGTGTGTGTGTGTGTGTGTGTGTGTGTGTGTGTGTGTGTGTGTGTGTGTGTGTGTGTGTGTGCTAGACCATACACGCAGATAAATGGGAGAGTACACCTGCAAATCTGATCAAGTATATGCGTGTGTAAGTTTGTGTCTCTGTGTGATGTTGACAGTGTGTGTGTCTGTATTGAGTGTGTGTGTGTGTGTGTGTGTGTGTGTGTGTGTGTGTGTGTGTGTGTGTGTGTGTGTGTGTGTGTGTGGTGGGGGGGGATGCCTGCCATACCTCTCAATGCTCTTGGTAAGACTCCCAAATAAAGCCTACAATAAAAGGGGATAAATGTCCACAATCAGGGATAATTTTTAAATATTACTGAGTCACAAAAAATCTAATAGAGCAATACTTTTCACATCAAAGTTCATAGGTTAGTACTAGGCTAACTGCTCTTGCAAGTCATTTTAAGCCTAGCCAATTATCCCTTGTGAGACTCAAAGCCTGCACCTTGTGTTTGTAAGGCAAACACCTTAACAATTAGGCCACCCTCCCACTCAAATTCATTTTCTAAACAATAAGTATGAAACTTTAATGTTTGACATTATTGATGGACTACCATCCTCAGCGCTTACATACGTTCCTAGGTGTATACTAAGCTAACAACCACAAAGGCTTTTTTAAGCCTAGCCATACATCCCAAATCTCAGACAAGTTCTGGTACCCTTGATAAGTGTAAGCAGGGGCTTGGGAGGTAAAACATTTACAAGCAGGGGACAGGGAGATGAACCATTTCCAGGCTGCCTGTGTCCAATAGAAACACAGGTGCCAAACCAAGGATGAATTTCTGATTCCACATACAATTGTCCAAGTTGCACTTGAATTGGGTTAGGGAGGAACTCTGCTTCACATGGATGGGGAGCCTGTTTCAGACAAAGGGTAATTCCTGGGATACATACCTGTCTCTCCAACAGGTCCTATTTATATCACAGGCATGGTTTAAGTCTTTAAAATTGGTAATTTTGGTTCTGTTTGTTTTTCAGATATGCAGGAGGTCCATCAAAAGTGAGGTATGATAATGCCTTGCATGCCAGGCACAAATCTCCCCTCAACAGTCTGCAGGACACAGAATACATGGATGGGGCCCTGAGGAGGTCTGCACAGTACATGTTACTTACACCCTGTATTCTTTTAATGAGGAACATCTGTGGACATTTCAGTTGTTGGATATGCCTGGTTAGGTACATACCAAAGGGGGCATTGTACTCAATGAAAGGTCTGATGAATGCCAAATACAGTGGAACAATGACTTCCTTCGACCTAGATGCCATACCTTTGTTTGTAAGTTGCACAACATAGAATGATTTCCTCACTACTGTAGACATGTGATAGTCAAAGGCTATATTTCTGTCTGTGTGTGTCCCCAAGTCCCTGACTACTGGATCTGCTCTTAGGGGAGTGTTGTCAGTATCATAGTCAGCAGGGGAGGATGACTTCCCAAAGGATACTGTTATGCATTTCTTGGCATTTATTTTTAGTCTATGGCTCTGGCATCAGTTATTTGTCTGTGTCAGCCCTTCCTGGAGAACATTTGTGTCACAGGGTATTTCAATGACAGCTCCTAATTTGCAATCATCTGCAAATTTAGTCAGCCAGAGATCATTGACATTGGGCTTGGCTTTAGAGAAGTAAATGGCAAAAAGGAGTGGTCCCAGAACTGATCCCTGACGGACTTGCTTCTGACTAGTCTCTTTGTAGAAGTGGACTACCCAGTTCTAACTTCCTGAGTCCTATCTGTGAGCCAGCTGGCTATCCACTGGATGACATAAGAGTTTGTACCTAGGCTCTTAAGTTTTTCAACAATGATTAAGTGGGTGATTGTGTCAAATGCCTTGGCCAGGTCAAGGCAGGCAGTTTGAACCATTTTGCCCTCATCCATTTCTTTGTTGACCTTCTCAAAGAAGTTTACCAGGTTGAGTTGGCATGACCTGCCCTTGATGAAACCAAATTGAGTTAGGTCCATTGTCTGGAAGTTTCCTATGTCATTACTGATCGCTTCCATGATAATTCTTTCCATGCCTTTGCATATGAGATTAGTGAGACTTATGGGTCTGAAGATGGCTCATCTTTGCATAGAGGGATGACTGTTGCTGTTCTCCATTTATGAAACACAAAGCCTGTTTAAAGGCTATAGTTAAAGAGTAATTCTAGACAACCTGATAGAGCATGTTTCATGCTATTTAGAAGGCATCCTGGGATTGTGTCTGGGGCCATTGATGCAGTGTGTTTGGCCTTCGAGAGAGCATTAAGGACCTGTTCCCTAGTGATAGCAGGGGGAGTTATATTTGATGGTATTTCCTGAAGGAAGGTTGATGGGGAGAGGGGTAAAATATGAGCTGAATTTGTTGCCCAGTAGGTTTGTTATATCATCTGGATCTGTATAGGTTGCACCATTTACAATGAGCTCTGCACACAATTGTGCATTGACTTTGAGGTTGTGGAGATAGATAAAGAATGTCTTCTGGTTGTCCTTGGCCTGGGAGGCCAATTTTACCTCCATTTTGGCTTTGGTAGACTTTATTTGTCCTCTGAGTTGTTTGTTTAGTTTGATAAGAATGCTTTTATCCTGCTAGGTGCTGCACTTTCTAATTTTGTTAATGATTTTCTTCCTTCTGTTGTACAGCCTATTGATGTTGTACTCCACCAGGGTAGCTTGTTTTTGAGTTAGTTCTGTACTTCTTGTAGGTAGGTACAAATGCCTCTATGCAACTATTAACATGCTTGTTTAGTGTGACTGTGAAAATTTATGCGTAGGCAGCAGTGTTTTCAGGGTTTAAGGGGGCTTGAAATTTTGCCAGGTTATCAGTTAATATTATGAAGTTAGCCTTAGAATAGATCCTGAATTTTTCAGGGTTAGCTGGAGGTCCAGGTTACATTTTTAGTTTAAAGGAGTCCATTTTGTGGTGTGACCTTACCAGAGAAGACATTACATTAGTGGGTGTGCTGTATTCACCCATATTGGTGAGGACCTAATCCGGTAGGGTTGCACCTCTTGTTGGTATGTTGACAATCTGGTCCAGGGAGTTTATGTTTACAAAATCTAGGAATCCATGTGCTGTACATTTGGTGGTGTATATCTGATTCCCATTTAACTGAGGGGTAATTAAAGTCAGGTTGGATGGTGAGTGCTTCCAATAAGTTTAAATAAGTGGTATGGTTTTCCTGGGTCATAGAGGGGGACTTATAGCTTGCAACAGAAGGGGTACTGGATTTTGCCTTTGGTGATTTGAAGATGGAGAAGTTCAAGTGCTTTGTTCTGTTTGACCAGCCTTGAGGTACGTTTATTTTTTATATAAATTGAGACACTTCCACCTTTACTCCATGAAAGTATAGTAGCTGATCTAAATGTATGGAAGGCATTATAATGTTGCAATGTTGGTGTGCTCTCAGTGGCTATAAACTATGTCTCAGTCACCACACAGATGTCAGCATTGTCTCGGGTGAAGAGAGCCTCTAGGGAGAGGAAATTTTTGTTTAGAGTCAAGCAATAATACCTTTAGATTTTCTTGGTTTTGATTTGCTATGTCGGAAGTATTTCCAGTTGGGCATTGCCTAAAAAAGACACTATGGGGAAGGACAATGTTTTAGCTAATTTTTAAAAGCCTAAAGGGGAGAGGTGTAGACCATCCCTGGCAAAGCAGGGTCTGCTGACCATCCCCTTCTATGCTGAAAAATACTGCACCCCCTTAGAATGATACTAGAAATGTATTGATTGATTGATTGATTGATTTTACATTTGTTTACCAGGGATGTCCAAATGGGCCAGTGACCCTTTTTCGGCGGAGGCCTGGAGAGAAAAGCTCAATTGCACAAACACATTACAAACAATACAAGAAACTGATAATAATCAAGAATACATGACTTTGGTAAATATAGGTAGTAAATAGTTTATACACAAACATTAAAAATTGAGAAAGTAATATAAAGTGAAAAAAAAAGAAAGCTAACAAATAAACTATCATGAAATAGCTTGTGCCATCAGAGAAATGACTGATCAGTAGATCAATATCATGGTTTTGATGGTAAATATTTATGACACACATGTATGGCATATGAACAGAAATATGGCTGATTGTTACTATGCTAGTGTTACTTGTTCTAAACAGTGACAGCTAACGCAATATTGAGATGAAGTGCAAGAAGGAGGGAATATGATGAAACTGTAGGAAGCTTGAGATAGGTAGATAAAAATAGGAGCTGTAGTGAGCTTGAGATAAGAAGAGAGCAATTTGGAATTACATGAGAGAAGGGATAGTTTGGATGTTGGAATTTAGTAAAGTATTTTGGTTGTAAGAACAAGGAAGGACAGACTGACCTTATTAGAATTAGTGCAGGAGCAAAGCCAGTTTTTGGCAAGGTGTTCCTTATGCAGTATTTTAACTTTAGATGTGTTGCTAGAATTTAGTATCGTCTGAGGCATGGAATTCCAGGACTTAGATATTTGGTGGGAGAATAGAGAGTTACCATAACAATTATTAGATTTAGTTACTTTGAATAGTAGCTTGTTGGAGGATCTTAGTGGCCTGTAATTGAGAAGGGCTGGACTAAGCTCTTTAGTGCTGGACAGTTGTCTGGATGGTGGAAGATGGAATGAATTAAAGCTAGCTTGTTGATGGATAGGGGATTGGGTAGTTCAATCCAATTTTGTTCATGAAGTGCTGTTCAGTGATGTGATATGTAAGGGAGGTTAGTAGCGAATCTTGTGATTTTATTTTTAGCAGGACTCCAGTTTCTTTAAATCTGATTTTCTGAGATTAATGAATATTTGTGAGGCATACAGAAGGGTAAACAGTAGATGAGTTCTAGCTATGGAATGTCTAGTGGCCTCAGTTAGGTATGGTTTGACTCTGTATAGTGAGCCTAGCTTAATGTGAATCTTTTTTGATAGTTAGAGTGAGGTGTTTGTCAAATTTGAGGTTGTTGTCAATTGTGACTCCAAGTAGTTTGGTGTACTAAACAGGTTCAATTTTCAATTTATTGCAAGAGTAGATGGTGAAGAGGGGAGAACTATCAGGAACTTTGCTATCAGTGAAGAGCATAAGCTTTTTTTTATTTGGACTGAGTATGTCATGAGAGTCTGAAAGATATTTTTCAATGTCTTGGAAAGATTGTTGGGTTATTTGTAAGTGTTCTGGTAGTGAGGGAGCTGAACATATGAGGGAGGATTCATCTGCATATTGAACAATGGTTGCATGCTGGGTGGCTGTTTTAAGCCTGTTGGTGAATATGGTGAGGAGCAATGGACTGAGAATTGAGCCTTGAGGTACTCCTACTAAGACCAGTAACAGGGTGGAGAGTTCATTTAACCAGTTAGCTGCCTGTTGATGGTCATTTAAGTAGCTGAGAAACCAGAAGAGGGCTGCCTGGGTTAGGTTAAAGGAAGCTAGCTCATTTAGTAGCTTTTGGTGGAATACTGTATCAAAGGCCCTAGACATACTAAGAAAGGTAGACGAGACAAGCTGGTTTTCATTTCTAAGCTGGTTGACTGAGTTTGTAAAACTAACAAGGACAGTGGTTGCACTGTGTTTAGGTCTGAAGCTATGTTGAGATGCAGATAGGAGATTATTGCTTAGTAGACAGTCATGGAGTTGTCTATGTATGCATTTTTCAAGAATCTTGGCTATGGGAGGAAGGAGGGCAATTGGCCTGTAGTTTGAGAACTCAGTAGGGGAGAAGAGCTGCTTTTATGAAGAGGGACAATATAAGAGACTTTCCAGAGTTAGGTGATGTACTGCTCAGCAATGAAACCCACCTTCAAGTCAATATATACATCTATTTAAACTGAGAGCAGTCATTCCATAGCCAGAATAAACCAATTAACAAAGAAATGCAAGTTCAACAGGCTTCTGTCATTTCCTGAGACTAATACCTGGCATATTCAGTTTAGTCTATTGGTCAAACAAAAGGGGATAGTGGCCAACTTACTAAGGGGTCCTACTATTTCACAGAGCAGACATATATTTAACTGATTAAATTTAATACTCCGCATGGTTCTTCATGATAAATATGCTTACATGAAACAATGACAAATTCTCAGTAAAACTTGTAGGTGTAGGGCTTTGTGACAGAGCTCCTGCAATACTGAGGTCAGATGCAGTGACTGCAGACTCTGAAATGAAAGGAAGAAAAACTCTACTAAGCTTCAAAATTGTATTGAGGCAATAGAGTTAGTACTTATTATACAAAAACAGATGGAGGAAGGACCACAGTAAGTCAGAGCAGGGGAATACAGGTAAAATTTAAGAGTAGAGTGATGTTAAAAAGGTATATGCATGTAAGCTCAAAGTAGTTGTAGCAGAAACTATACTGATAGAGAGCCACAGTAATCCAGTAAAATTATAGAGCTGTACTGAGCAAATTATCAGAACATGGCACTACACTGACAGGCACAATATAACACTAAATATAGCACTATCACTTACAGTTATTCATGGGATTAACCAGTACCTCAAAACAGTATTGCATCATCTATATATATATATATATATATATATATATATATATATATATATATATATATATATATATATATATATATATATATATACAGATTATCCAACCTGACTGAAATTATTACAAATATAACACACTACCAAAATCTTTACACTGTTTTACACAATCTTACAACAAATAGAAATGTAATACCATTTGACAAAGTCAGTCATCTTTTGTTCATATTGTGGCATCTTCCTTGGAGAAGGTAAAATGTTGCTCAGTGCTACACTCATACCAGCCTGGGACATATATTTTGAGAGCTCCATGATGTCTGTCTTATTGTCTATAAAAGTGCATCTCAGGTCATTTACTCCCACATGGCCTATGACTGAGTCATACTGGTATTTGCGGTCCAATGACCTGAGTGCATGCATAATGTGATGGATCCCAGAAACTGTTAAAGAAGTGACCGTGGATCTCTCCTTACTCAGCCTGGTGAGAGGGACAGCAGTGCATCTCACAATGGAGTCTCCAATGACTAGAATGTTGGATTCTGTGGTGGCTTACATTATGGGCTTTGATATAGAGGCTCCATGAAATGTGGCTATATGTGTTGATGCAAGTGTTGTTTTGAAAGAGTGCATTCAGGGTTGCTGAGGGTGTTTACTATGTGTACTTCATCTAGGAGGTCTTTGAGTTTAGGAAGGTTACATTTAAGTGCCTCATCATATGTGGGTTTATGTGTCTGCTTTGAGTTTTGTGTGATTGGTGCAGCATGTGTATTAATGACAAACTTATTGACATTAGGAGTGATTTTATGTGAGAGTTTTGCTCTAGTGACATTGTGTAAATATATCTCTCACATATCATAGCATTTTGTTTGAGAATTAACTGGTTGTCAGTAAATATGAGGCAATTTCTACATTGTTCAGGATAGCCATAGCCACCAAGCCAGTAAAGGAAATAGTGGGAAAGTTCATATACATGGCAACAGACCCTTTTTTTATTGATTAGACAGTTGAAGTGAGAATATAAATTAATGTCAGGAGTATCAGGTTTGAAAATCTTGGGGTAGTGCTTGTCACTGCAAACTAGTTGTCCTGTGAGTAACAAGGTACTGGAGAAAATTCAATGGTGATTTTACAGGAAAAATGTCAGCTCAAGGTGACTGTGACTTTACAGGGCATTGCAAAACACCTGAGGCGAAACTAATAATTAGAGACTGATGATTTATGGCTAAAGTATTTAGACAGATATTCCGAAGTTAGAAGCAAATCAAGTAGTACTTACTGAAAAGAAAGAATTAGCTTGTCAAGAATGATGAAAAGAGGGGAGTCACATGAATGGCTACTGTCTGGTTACTACTAGTGCTGGTCTCATCACAGCTTCACCCTGCTGGGATACAATGCTCCTTTTCTTCTTTTCTCACCAGAAGCAAAACAGTAGCACCAATCCTAGGATGAGAAGCAGGCCACAGCCTGTTTGATGATTTACAGTCTTGTTCCAGATAATGTTAAGCTCTGTAGGCTTTTTGTAGCTGTTGTAGCTGTTACCACAAGGTAGAAAATATAAGAGGGGGATGTTCAAATACAAGAGACAGCACCAGGGACACTACACATATTTCTAAATAACTGAGACTTATAATGCATGTTCCAGTACTATGGTTGAGTGACAGGAAGACTCAACCACCGGAACGTGCTTTTAACAGAAGTAGTAGTAACGTCTGATTCAGAAACATGGAAATTGGGCCATAATGACACCTTTGTCATTTGGCTGAAGCTGTCTCCGAATATTTTTTTTCTCAGTTTTGTAAATTTACCTAACTGTGGTAGATGCTTAATATGACTGAGGATATTTTTTTCTGAATTCCAGAATATGTCTTTCAAGTCAGAGTGGGTGATGCCAAATTGATTTAGTTCTGAACACTAATGTATATTATTTCTTCATTTTCTGATTCTGATTAAAGAAGGATTTATAATTATTCTATTCAGATGCTAGTTTCATTTCATGTTTGGCTTTGATCTTCTTGATAGTATCTTTTTTCCTGATCTTTTTGATAAGAGTGTTTAATGTTTGTAGACTTAGATTTTTTTAGAACTTTTCAAAAAAAATGTTCAGTTTTGTTATAGAATTTATTTATATTGGTGGACCACCAGGGCAGTTTGTTTTTAAATGACCTATTATATTTGATTCTCATAGGAACTGCAAGATCTATACACTTTTTAGGTGATTCATAGTACAAGGACATTTTGAGAGTTTATCACAGAGTTTGAGAAGGTTTGCCCATTTGAAGTCGTTAAATTTACAATTTTTTACTGGGCATGCTTGAACCTCTAAATGATATGCCATTTTTGCTATCCTGCCTCCCCTCACCTTTTTAACACTACTTACCCCTGGGTAGTGGTAACTGTCTTAAATTATTGTTGCAAATAGGAGATTAATTAAACTGTGAAGATATTGTAAACAACTTCACATATCTTCATGTAAGAGTATCTTATTCCTTTCAAAGTTTTGTGTTTCATAATTAGCATACTTCTCTTTAGCTAAGGCTCTCTATTTTTAAATATTTTTTTCTTTATATTTTGTGTAAATAATTATTTTTGAATATGGTGTTTGCTTAAATAGTATGACTTTGTAACTACTGTTTTCTCATTTATTTTTGTCATACATATTTTTCTCTTATATTTGTGCATTATAAACTTTTAAATTTTACTGTGGAGCTTTTCTCCCCGGGCCTCTGCTGAAAATGGAGATATATCCAGTTGGACTAGCCCGGTTAACAAATGCAAAATAAAATAAATAACTAAATAAATAAGGTTACAAGCTTGTGGGCAGATTTAACTAGGGATGGCGATACTACTGGAGTGGTACACGTGGGGGCTATGTTTTTAAGGGCAGAGTTTAGAAGGGTTTTCCCCCTACTGGGGTGGTTTTCTATTTGCTCTAGGGTATTATTTATTAAATTCAGGAATACTTAAGCATACATAAGTTTTTAGGTATAGATGCACTCATTTATTAATGGGTAATTGACATTACCCAAAACGTATTTTTACTATGAGTATTTCAGAGACTGTATTTAGGAATCTGTTGTAGACATTTAGGGACATGGAAGGTACCCCACAGCAGGCTGTACATTGAACGTTTTGTTTAAGGGGAGTTGTAGCTCAGTGAGCTCACGTTTGCTGGTCGAGGGGAAGCTGCCTAGAGATTATACAGCTTCTGACAAATATGGAAACAGCCCCACAGTTTCCCTCAAATGCACTAAACCCAGGTAAGGATGGACTGCTATCTTTAGAATGAAAACAAGTCTCACTTATGACACAGCATTGGATGTGTTCTCATTGCAGGAGATTCTCATGATCAATAGATCTGCTATTAAGATTTCTTGCACTGCATTGAGAAGATCAACCTTGATATAGTTAGAAATGAAATATGCTGTAAATCTTACATACTATATTAGGATGTCAAGTGTTTTGGCCAGTAAGTGGAGGCCATGGAACAAGAGGTGAAGGCTTTCCATTGCAAAGGAAGTTAGGCATCAAGCTGACACATGCTCGACCCCTTTAGAATGACATCAAACACTAAGCCAAATGCTGACACCAATTATCTTTTCTTTGCATCTAGGAATCATTCTGGAAGAAGGTAGGATTTCATGCGGGACCAGAGTCTTACCTAAAATATGATGTGCATATTGAAATACAACATGTCTATCTACATGTCCCCCATGGTTGTGCATTTCAAGTAATTTACACCTGAATGGGCTATGGTGAGGTCATATCCATATTTGCTCAATGTAAGGGACTGAAAAACATTCATAACAATGTGGATTTAGGTACTGGAGAAATAAATAACTATCAGTCTATCCTTGTACAGCTGTGTTAGCATGGTTCAGTTTGATAAAAAAAATAGGGTCGCCAATTACTAAAACACTGTTACTTGTACTCGTGAATTTGCAGTCTGCAACCTGGCGACTTTTTACTATAAGTGAGTGTTGTGATGGTGGATTTGCAGATGTCTGTTGAGACTTAATCTTTCTTGTTCTAGGAGCCTTCGGAGGTGTCTTTTTGACAACTTCCCAAGTTTCATGCATATAGGCATAAACCCCATATGTGTCATGCTGTTTAGCCAGTTGGCTCTCAGATAGGACCCAGGAAGATAGAATAGGGGAGACCACCTCCACAAAGATGCTAGACACTAGTGGAGTTCCTCAGGGTTCTCTGCTGGGTCTGCTCCTTTTTGACATTTACTTCTCGAAAGTTAAGGTCCCTATCAAGGGCATCTGACTGACCAAGTATGCAATGACTGCAAACTGGGAGCAGTCATAGAAACCACCCAAAGCATTAATATCCTACACAGGAAGGAAAAACAAAGACAAATGATTGGTGTCAAAGCCACAGCTTAAATCTCAATGCCAAGAAAAGTATAATAGTACCCTTTGGGAAGTCAGACATACTATTAAGTTACCTCATTGATAGCACACCCCTAATAGCTGAACAAATAATCAGGGATTTGAGTACACATGCAGATAGTAACCTGGCTTTCAGTCAACATGTTTCTAAGGTAGTAAGGAAATCATTCTCTGTTGCCAAAATTATAAGCAAGAGCATGGAATCTAGGTCCAAGAAAGTCATCGTTTCATTGTATTTGGCCCTCATCAGGCCCATGATTGAGTATAATGTCCCCTTTGGTACATACCTGACCGGGCACATGCAACAACTGGAATATCCATAGAGGTTCCTCACAAAAAGAATACAAGTCATAAACAACATATGGAGATCACCTCAAAGCCCTTTGTCTATGCTCTGTTTCATACAAACTGTTTTTTTTTTTTTCCAAGATGGTGGCGCCTGTTAGGCAGCGGCTGCTCCAGCTTGAAGAAGGCGTGTGCAATATATGTAAATATCTGTGTAATACATTGTGAGAAACTACAAAAACAATGAAAACAGGTAGGGAAGCAGACACAAGGTTAGTCTATGTTAGAAATGCCCTGCTAGACCTTCAATTTATGGGCTTGGCGTGCAACTGTTTTACAAAGCCTGTGAGGCCTAACAAACTCAGAGAGATAGGAATCTTGTCTAATCTAGACTCAGTGTGCTGTGTATGAACAAATTCAATGTACATTGCACCAGAAAGGAAGAGACGGCGGAAGAGATGCAAAAGATCTAGGAAAAATGGAGCTAGAGCTGGTATCAATATCAGGCTGAAAGGAAACCCTTACAGACTTGCACTCTCATTTATCATGCTAGCAAATGTTTGATCCCTGGAAAACAAAATGGACTACCTAATATTAGACCTAAACATCCATAGAGAGGTAAGAGACTGTTGTACATTCATCTTTACAGAAACCTGGCTAAATCCTAGTATCAGCGACAGTACTGTTCATGTAGATGGGCTATTATTATTTAGAGCAGACAGAAGCCAGGTCCTTAGTGGCAAATCCAGGGGAGGTGGAGTTTGCATTTACATAAACAACAACTGGTGCTCAAACTGCTAGAAAGTCCCAACCCTTTGCTCTGAGAATATAGAGTTCATGACAGTAAACTGTAGAGCTTTTTACCTGCTGAGGGAATTGTCAGCTATTATTATCTCAGCTGTATACATATTCATCCAAGTGCAAACACAAATGAAGCACCCTGGCCACACTATACCAGTCAATCAGTGAATTGCAGAACAAAATCCCTGATTGTGTTTATATCATAGCTGACGACTTTAACCAGGCTAATTTGGAAACAGTTTTACTGCACTACTGCCAGCACATAGACTTTGCCACCAGAGGTGCCAACATACTAGATAAGATGTGTACTAGTGTCAAGCAAGTGTTCAAGGCAAAGCCCCATCAGCACTTTGGTAATTTGGATCATCTATCCATTATGCTGATTCCAGCCTACAGACCATTACTAATCAGAGAGAAACCATCCAAGAAGCAGATAAGAGTCTGGCCAGAAGGAACAATCTCTGCACTTCAGGATTGCTTTGCATGCACAGACTGGAACACTTTCAAAGAAGCTGCCACTGCAGATCAACATGCCAACCTGGAAGAGTACACTGAGTCAGTATTAGGATTAATAGCAAAGTGTGTGGATGATGTGACAGTCTCCAAGAACATCATCACATGTGCTAAACAGAGATCCTGGCTCACAAGGGAAGTTTATGAGCTCCTAAAGGCACTCAACACAGCGTCCAAGTCAGAGGATAAGGAGGCCTTCGGGTCAGCCACAGCAAACCTGAACACGGGAATAAAAGCAGTAAAAAGCCCATATGGCCAGAAGATCCAGAGTTACTTCAAAGACCTCAGAGACTCAAGGCAAATGTGGCAAGGCATACAGTCCATCACAGATTACAGACCTATATCAGCACAGTGCAATGACAATACTAGCTTCCTCAACAAACTAATCACCTTCTTCAACAGGTTTGAGGAAAGAAAGAAATAGAAATAAAAATAGAAATAACATAATAGAAATAGAAATAACATGACTGCAATGAATCAAGGGGATGATGAATGCCCCTACCAATCAAGGGGATGAAGTACTACTTCTCAACCCTACTGATGTTAGAAGAACTCTGCACAGAGTTATCTCAAGGAAGGCGGCTGGACCAGACAGCATCCTGGGACAGGTGCTTAGAGAATGCATTGACCAGCTGACACATGTACTTACAGATATCTACATCTCACTAAATCAGGCTATCATACCTAAAGGCTTTAAAACTACAATTTTAATACCTATCCGAAAGAAGTCCACACCATCGGACCTAAATGACTACCTCAGTAGTAATGAAGTGCCTTGAAAGAATGGACAAGGACCATATAACATCCAGTCTCCCTGCATTCTTAGATTCACTTCAGTTTGCATATCAACCAAATCACTCCACAGAAGATGCTATCTCAGTGGTGCTTCCAGTATCCATGGCCCACATGGAAAACAAGAGTTGTTATGTGTGAATGCTGTTCATAAACTTTAGCTCTGCCTTCAACTTAGTGATCCCCCAACACCTGATAAAGAAACTTGACCAGCTGGGAATAAACACACTCCTATGCAGTTGGATACTGGACTTCCTCACAGACAGATCTCAGACAGTATGCATTGGAAATAACACTTCTGAGAGCATCACTATGAATAAGGGCATTCCTCTTGGTTGTGCACTGAGCCCTCTGTTGTTCACCTTCTTGACTCAAGAATCCACAGCCAAGTTCAACTTGAACCACATCATCAGGTTTACAGACAACACAATTGTTGTAGGTCTCATCAGCAACAAAGATGAATCAGCCTATAGAGAGAAAGTTAGTCAACCCATCATCTAGTGCAACACCAGCAATCTCTCACTAAACATGAGCAAAACCAAAGAGATCATTGTCAACTTCAGAAGAAGGCATAAAGCATACTCTCCACTAACAATCCGCAATGAAATAGTAGAGAGAGTGGAAAGCACAAAATTCTTGGGGCATACCTCTCAAATTTTTTTGTGCAAGAAATCTGGACAAAGCCTGACAAAATGGGGGGACAAAGGCCTAAAAATAGGGACATATTTTAAATATTGTTCTTATAAACTTAGAAAGTTGCTAGAGTAAAAGGGTTGTTTTAACATACATTTTCTGAAGGATTTAAAGACTGAAACTCAAATGTATGTCATTATTTAGTGAAGTCACTCCTCAGGTCATCCCACTGATTTGCCAGAAAACCACACATTTTATGAAGAACAGACCAAAAATATGAGCTCAAAATCTGGACATTCGGCGAAAATATGGACAGTTGAGAGGTATGCTTGGAGGCAGATATCACAGATGACCTAACATGGAGCATTTATACTACTGCCATTGTAAAGAAAGCACAGCAATGCCTTCATTTCCTGTGAAGGATGAGAAAGGCAAATCTCCCCTCTCCAATCCTTATTATCGTTTACAGAGGTACCATAGAGAGTATATGAACCAACAGTCTTGCAACTTGGTATTGTAACTGGTCCACCTCGAATGGAAAAAGGGCCATCAGAAAATGGTTACGGTAGCAGAGAAAATCATTGGAACCATGCTATCCAAGAAAGACAGCTGTCATGTTGTCTCAGTAGGGCCAGCAAGATTATCAGAGACATTACCCACCCTGCCCATGGACTGTTCACCTATTTATCTCCTGGTAAATGCTACCACAGTATGAGATACAAAACAGACAGATACAATAGCATTTTTCCACAGGCTACCAGACTACTAAACTCTTACTAACTCAACACTATGCTGAACTCTGAACTCTGAAAAGTCTGCTGGAATTTCCAATAGTACTATCACATATTTTTGTGCAATAACTTTGGTGCAATAATCCCTCTTGGATTCTCTTAATTCATATTCTTATGCAACCCTAAATGTACAATCATGATTACAATGAAAAGTTCCCCCTTTCTATGCAATTTTATGTATAGTTAGTTAAGAGTCTATGTCAATAATGTCTGTCACTTCTGTAGTAGCAATTGTAATACAGATTATGCATGTGTGAAAATGACTCCACTTTGAGAAGGAGTAACAAAATTTCATTCAGTGATGCACAAATTGTATAATCTGAATCACAATGAAGTTTATTTTGACTTTGACTTTGAGATGAATCCTTAGATTCCACTCTGATGGACCATTTGTGTGTCTGCAAAATGAACAGAACCGGAATTACTCAATCAGGGATTTAAACTTTGCTTGCAATATACATAGAACATGTTAGAGAGACAGATATGTTACTCAGGAAGATAAATCTTTGTTGTGTTCCCATCAAGATCACAGATTTGGTACCCAAATTAGAATAGATAAAATATTTGCTGCCTATGACTTACACTTAAAATCATTAATTTCTCAATCACTCCCTGCCCCTTTTCAGGCCACAATTCATTGATACTAAAACTTCAAAATAGGTACAAACCATTAATCTTTAACTCCAGAATTCCAGCATATATAACTAAAAATTAAAGAGTTCAAACCCTGGTTGTTATCTGAATTACAGTTCTTTTTAGACATTAATTACACCACAGAGATGAATAAAATAATGATATGGGACTCATTAAAAGCTTACATATATGGTAAAACCTTAACTTGGTATAAAATTATTAGATCTACAATCCAAACTTTAGTCAGTAGAAGCTGAAAAAAATCAAAATAATTTTGAGATGAAAAAGAAAGTAGAAGTATTAAACAATAAGTACAACAAAATTCTAACACATAAAACTAGTTTAGCTTTAGAAAAACTAAAAATTAATAATTTGGCCACTTCTCCACAATAGCTACATAATTTATCCACAAGAATCAAAATACAATCAAAAGCTAATAACATTAAAAGCATCTTCCATGAAAAGAAAGGGAAATGCCTATAGAAATCACTATAAGGAACATTTTAAAAAAAAAGAAAATTACATATTGATCAATTAAATCTAGATGACACATGTTCTACTATAAAAAATACCAGAAAAATTAAAACTAGATCTGCCAGCACCCATATCCTACAATGAAATTACAGATACAATAAAAGGGGTAAAAATAATAAAGCTCCAGATATAGATGGACTAATTATGGAAATATATAAATTTTTTCCTTCAAAGATACTATCCCTCTTCCATAAAACTCTATTAGAAATTCAGTCACAAGCTTTAATGCCACCATCTTGGAGATATTCCTTAATCACACCAATCCTTAAGGAAAACAAATCCCCAGACCTCTGTATCTCATATAGACCTATATCATTATTAAGTAATGACTATAAGATATTTATGACAATATCAACTAACAGAATGAAAATACCACTATCCAAAACAATAAATAATGATCAAACTGGATTTATATATCATAGACACACACATGGCAATATTAAATGGATAATTTCTCTTATAGATTATATTAATAAATAACATAAAGAAATGCTCATAATTGGCTTATATATAGAGAAAGCTTTTGATTCCCTAAATTGGGACTATTTATTAAAAATTATGGTGTTATTTGAATTTCCTCCTTCCTTTGTTCATCTACTAAAAAATATATATACAAATAATTTAGCGTATGTTAAGCTAGGTCCTTTCACCTCTGAATCTATACATATAACAAAGGGTACTAAACAAGGATGTCCCATGTCACCGATTCTATTTTCTTTGGCTATTGAAATATTAGCAGATTCAATATGTAACAATATAAAAATCAAAGGAGTAGATGTCTATGAACACTAGAATTCTAAAGTAATGCTGCTTGCTGATGACATATTATTAACATTATCCAATATAAAAGAGATATTAGAAAAGTTAGATATTTTAATTGACACATTTTGCAGGACTTCAGTACACCATTTCAATAAATCAAAATCAACATTTTTATTTTTAAATAAAAAAATAATAATAATAATAATTGCAGACGAAGAGGAATCACATTATAGGTAAACAAGAATCTACCTTAAAATATCTAGGAATTGAGTTATGCAAGGATAATAATGACTTAGTCTCAAAAACAACAATAATATCATCAATACAATTAAAAATTTTGTGGAAAAGTGGAACAAAATAATATTAACATTTGAAGACAGACTACAGTTAATAAAAATGGTTTTACTACCCAAGATTCTATATATATCTTTGGCAATACAACTGTTACCAGAAAGGAATATACTCAAAGAAATAAACTCATGCCTAATAAAATTTTTATGGTTTCCCAAAATAAATAGAATAGCTTTACTACATCATATCAGACCATGGAAACAGGGAAGATTAAACTTTCCTGATATATAAACATATATAAAAGCATCAATTTCTAAAACAATCTCAGATTGGATAAGTCCAAATGATTCTGCAATTTGAAAAGAATTACTAACTGTAATATCAATAAATGAATTTGATTTACAAAAAAATTTCAAATAACAGATAAAACAGTTTGCCATGGCACATATTATGTATTAGTATGCAATATAACATAACTAAGCCCACTAAAATGCGTATGATTAATTATTACATTGACTCATTTAGGAAAATTATTAATGCAAATATAGATTTAAAAATCTGGTTTGATCTTTTAACACCATTCATAGTTACAAACAGCTTGTCACATAAAATATACAGAGAAATAATAAATTTCTGGGAACAGAAAGGATTTGTTTGTTGGTTTCAATATATCAAAGAACTAAAAGTTCAGGATATTCAAACAATAGAAACAACATACAAAATTCCACTACCAGATTGGCTAATTATGCAAAGCGTTCTAACATATTCACAAGATTTATGTAGAATAATTAGTAATTCTTCATTTAAAGAAATACCTAAACTTACGAAATACCTATATGAAATCATATATAATGATTATGACATGGGAAATAGTATTTTGAAATTTTACAAGATATTGATAAATTGTAAAACAACACCGAAATCCTCATATTGGAATTATAAAACAAAAGGACACTCATTACATCTAACTGAAGAAATTAAATCAAATATTTTATTATCAATAAAACATACATCCTTTACAGAATACTGGAAAGTTTTTAATTGGAAATGCTTGCACACAGCATTCTTAACTCCAGATAGAATTACTAAAATTAATTCTTCCACAAAGGGAATATGTTGGAGGTGTGAGCAAATACACAATGCAGATTGGAATCACATTTTTTTCGACTGTGTTAAAATTAAGCCATTTTGGAAAGGTATTAAAAACTTTTTACAAGCTTTATTTAATGAATCGTTTAACTTATCTAAAGCTCTAGTATTATTAAATGTGTACGAAGGTCCTCTTTTGAATGAGTCAAATATGTATGTAGTTTGGACAATACTTGCAATCTCAAGAAAGTGTATAGCAAGAAGATGGATTACAATCACAATATTGACTTTGGAAGACTTCTACAGCCTACTGAAGACCACAGCATTGTTGGAAATTAAAATTAAAGAATTAAGGATTCACCCTAAGCCATTTATTAACAATCCATGGAAAAAAGTCTTATCATTAATTGGCACTTTACAATAACTGAACAGATATACTCTGATAACTGGATTGTTATACCTATAATGTAATTGTATATATTCCGCTCTTTGATAGTGTCAGGCTGATGTAAATAGTGTACATAGTTATTTAAGATGTTATATACAAATACTATGGAATTTATTCAACTGTATTTAAAAAATAAAAACATTTTTGAAAAAAAAAAAAAGATGTTACTCAGAGAATTCTCCTTCTCTGGAGCAGACTTCCTGATTTTGTGAGGCAATGCCTTCCCTAACTCTATTCAAGAAAAACCTGAACCGGTGGATGGGAAATTGGAAGTACACCCCCATTCTAGCACCTCTGTTTCTAATAGATAGAAGTTCATAGTTCATAGTTTAGTACTAAGCTAACTGCCCTTGCGAGCCATTTTAAGCCTAGCCAATTATCCCTTGTGAGACTCAAACCCTGTACCTTGTGTTTGAAGGCAAACACCTTAACCATTAGGCCACCCTCCCAACCCTCATAGGTGTATAATAGACTAATGACTACTGTTCATAGTAGCTTGCAAATCTTGCCCTAGCTTCCATATATCCCTTAAAAAAACTATAAGGCACCTAAACTTGTGAGACATAATTAGGATGTTTGGCTAGACTTATAAAGGTCCCAGTAGTTATTAGTCTATTATACACCTATGAACTTATATGTTGATTTAATATGTTCAAATACAAGTGTGAGTGGTAATTGTGGTGCTCACAGACTACCTGTTTCAGTAAGAGGATGGCTTCCATTTTGTGTAAATACTTATATACCTCTCATAGATTGTATTATGTATATCACTTATACTTCATTGTTCATAGGCTCATAGGTTGAGGCCCTTATAAACCTAGCCAAGAATTTCACCCATATTCCCTCAAAGTCAACACCTGTTTCCCCTGTCCAGCAGGCACACAGGTGGGATCCCGAGGGTATATTTTCTCTTTCCCATCCAGTCATCTAGGTTCCTCTTAAAGAGGGCTAGAGAGGTACTCTGCTTGACATGGAGAGGGAGTCTATTCCACTGGGACCCAAAGACTCCCCCATCTGTGGAATAGCCTCCCTCTCTATGTCAAGCAGAGAGGGAATCTATTCCACAGATGGAGGAGTCTTTGGGACACAAATCTATCCCACCAACAAGTTCCATTAATGTCACAGACCAGGTTAAGGTCTTGCTTGTGGGTTGCGCAAGTGGAGTTTGTCTTACAGATATGCAGCAACTCCATCAAGGCTGGGTCTGAAATGGCCTTGTATGACAGACACAGGTCATCTCTGAGCAGTCTGTATGAGACTGAGTAGAGGGACAGGGCTTTTAGCCTATCTGTATAGGGTAAGTGTTTGAGATCCTGGATTTTCCTGGTCAGGAACTTCTGTGGTCTCTCCAACTGCTGCATGTTCTTGGCAAGGTACATGCTGAAGGGGCATTTTACTTGATAATGGGTCTGATAAGGGAGGAGTACAGGGATGTTATGACCTCTTTGTTCCTGAATGAAATGCCCTTATTTATGAGGTAGGCCATGTAGAAAGCCTTCCATACAACAGAGGAAATGTGGTGGTCAGTAGTCAGGTTGCTATCAACCTGGGTGCCCAAGTCCCTCACGGCTGATTGCATGCTTAATACATTGTTATTAATGTGATAATTAGTGGGGAATGACATTTTCCCCAAAGGGGATAATGATGCAATTGTTGGCATTCAGTTTGAGGCCATGCGTCTGGCACTAGTCATTAGTTTGGGTAAGACCCACTTGGAAGATGTTCAAATCACTAGGGGAATTTAAGACAGTGCCCAGCTTGCAGTCAACTGCAAACTTGGTCAGCCACAGACCACTGGTTTTGGCTTGCACCTCAGAAAAGTATATCCTAAACAGTTGTGGCCGCAATACCAATCCTTGGGGTACACCGCTCGTTACAGGTCTAGTACTAGAGGTACTGATTTGGAATTTTATTTAATAAAATTTAAAACGCTTGAAATTGACAATGATTATCTCAAGCATTGTATTACTTTAAATATTGTTCCTAAGGGCCTTAGGGTTTGCAAATACCCTAATAATGTTACTGAAGGCTCTGATTTTCATGGGGAACTTATTTCTATCTTTGACAATTGTGGTTTAAATGTTATGAGAGCTATTATCAACAACAATGAAATGTTAATGCAAAAACTGCAAGGAGATATAGAGAACATTAATAAAGCTATTACAAATGACTTGTTATATACAGTAGATGCTAATAAGAAAAAATATGAGAATGTTTTTGAAAAAGTTGACACTAAGTGTAAGGAGGTTCAGAACAGGAAGATAGGGAAAATTAAAAGGGACCAAGGAGAATATAAAAACAAAACCCACTATCCCAGACCTAGAACCACCCACAGGAATGACTATGGGAAATGGAGGAAAGAAGATAATTTTGATGGAGAATGGGGGGAAACTGTTATGGAAGAACAACATGAAGAAATACTAGACACAGACGAGTATCCCCCCCTAAGGAGATCAGAGAGGCTCATGCAGCAGGGTAGGGTCTACTACAACTCAAAAAACTACAGGGGGGGGAGGGGGGGGAGATTTTATTAGATGACACAAGAAGGATTGAACAGGAAGTTGATATTATCAACAGTTTGAATACCTGGAGTTTTAACGGGTTCAATATATATAACTATTCCAGTGTTAGTATTGACAAGAGCTGGTTTAACCTTTTTTCCAAAGGCTTCACTTTTGTGCCTACACAAAAAACTGATATTTTCAAACTACTGGTAGACATTAAATTGTTTATTCGGAAAAAGAACTTGGAACTTTTTTTCAAGGACAAAAAGTCAGATTATCAGGGACAAAGTTTGAAGCGGAAAAGTACATTCAACCCCCCGACTCACCCCCAACTTAGGAATTTTGAATTGAAAGTTGAGCATGAGATAAGGAATCACCTGACAACAAGAACTTTTCATTCGAACTTAACCCAGGAAGAGAAAAACACTTTGAGAACTATTTGTGAAAATCACAACCTGAGAGTAATGAAACCAGACAAGGGGAGGGTGGTAGTCATGGACACAATACAGTCTGAAGGGAAAATGTTGGACTTACTTAATGATTCTGAAAAATACACCAGGGTATCCATTAATGAAGTGAACATGGCCTATAGAAAGATTCATCTTTTATTATATGACATGTTAATGCAGGGTTCAATAGATCAAGACACTTACAAATTTTTGTTTGTAGACAAACCAAAGATTCCCTGCATCTTCGGGATTCCCAAAGTCCACAAAAATGCCTGTGACCCACCCCTCAGACCTATTGTGTCGGCTGAAGGATCAATAACAGCCCCTTTAGCAAAATTCGTTGATTACAAAATCAAACAAGTACTCCAGGGAAGTGAAAATGTTCTAAAAGACTCCTGGGACTTGTTGAGAAGGATTAAACCTTCATTGTATAGTGAACGTCTTGGGTTTGGAACTATGGACGTGATTGATTTGTTTGGTTGCATCCCACACGAATTGGGGCTTTCTTGGTTTGAAGAAAAATTAATTGAAAGTAAAAAACTAACACACATTGATTTTGTCAATACTTTAACATTCATGGAAATAGTGTTAAAAATAATTTCATCTACTTTCAAGGGAGTACTTCAAACAAGAAAGGGTGTTGCAATGGGGCACATTGTGCACCCACATATGCCAATATTATCATGGCTTATTGGGAAGAAACTTTTCTTCTCAATTCTCCTCTGATGAAGGAATGCTCCCTATACACTAGGTACCTAGATGATTTATGTTTTTCTGGATGGGTAGTGAGGAAAACTTTAACAACCTTTTGGCCTTTGTTAATAACACCTCCACATTTCTGAAATTTACCAGCAATTTTGATGAACAAAAGTTAAAATACCTCGATGTTCACATTGAGAAACAAGAAGGGAAACTGTCATCAAGAATTTTCAGGAAAGAAACTTTTTCTAATTCCTATCTGCACTTTACCAGTTGCCATCCCCCCCATCAGAAGAAGGGTGTGGTGAAAGGGCAACTGGTTAGGTGCAGTAGAATGACCTCGGACAACAAAGCTTTCCTGGAGGAAACAGAATTTTTAAAGAATCTCTTTATTCAGAGAGGATACCCTTTAGAGATGTTTAATAAGGTGTTGGAGGAGGTTAGTATAAAAAGATCAGACACCTTTGCCCCAATCTTAGGGATAGAAGAAACTATCACTCATACTTCAGGGTTGGGAGGTCATCTTGCTGGAAAGGGGACAGGGTTAATCACTACCTTCAGTGAACAATCTGCCTTTGTTAGGAACATATTCTCTAGAGAATGGGACAACTTTTCAAAATTTTCAGATCTTGAATGTATTTTTGACAATGAATTAACCCATGTATATCGAGAGGGAAAACTATCAAGAATTATCTTGAAATGGGAAAGAAAAACAATGTGTGTAACAATTATGACAAATCCAAGAAGGGCTTACAAAAGTGTGGGAAATGTAAATATTGCTCTTATTTGATTTGTGGGGATAGTATGGTATTAGAAGCAAGGAATAAGACCCTCCGTTTAAATACATTCGCCAATTGTGACACTAAAGGCATCATATATTTAGCCGTTTGCAAAAAATGTCCCTCTTTCTATGTCGGAAAGAGTGAAAGAAAGCTCAGACAGAGAATATACGAGCACTTATATGATGTCAGGGTGATGAAAGAAAAAAATGCATTGAGTAGGCATTCAACAAAATGTAACACCACAGGCTACTCATTTTTTGTATTGGAAGTGGTTCCCACTAACCCAAGAGGGGGGATGTGGGAGACACTTATTGACTACAAAGAGTTGTACTGGCAGCTCTTTTTAGATGCGAATCGTAATTTTGGGCTCAATGACATGGTATCATTGGCCCCAGTTTTAAAGATGAGGGCTGCCAAGCTTTGATTTAATGACGTTCTTCCTTGGTCTATTTTTATGATCTTCACTGTGTTGAAATTTTATATACATTCTCAAAAGACAAGTCTTGTATTTTCAGCTTAAAAAAAGTTTAGTGTGTGGCTGTAATTAACTCAATGACCACAAGATGGTGTCTGGTTATAATATTAAACCTACAAGTCTGAATGACATGTTATATAGTAACATTTTCAAAGAGATTCATTTAAAAGTATAGAAAGTTTTTAAAGCATTGGAAAACTTACATTAAATATATACTAAATATGTAATAATTTGAGTATAAATGGTTTTAGTGAATTGTATTCATTTTTGCAAGTGTTTTTAACATGGCTTTCATGAATTAATTACTCAATTAAGTGATTTTAATTTATTGTGCTACTTGATTGGACAAGAGATCTGTGATTAAATTCAAACAGTATATAAAACCACCTCATTTTAAAATTGATGTATAACTGATGAAGTTGTCGACGAAAACGTCTATGTGGATACGTTATTGTTCTTTTACTGATCCAGTCTCTACTGTGGAGTGTTTTAAAGTGCTTATTAAAGCAATTTTTTCCTTGGAGCTTCGATTCATTTGTGCCTGGTGGAGTATTCTTAGTTAACTTTTTTAGTACTAGAGGTGGCTTCCCCTACTTTGACTGAGTAGGTTCAATCAATGAGCCAGTTAGCTACCCATCTGGGTCACATATGGGTTGATGCCTAGCTGGGAGAGTTTATCTATTATGCCCGAGTGGGGAATAGTGTCAAAGGCTTTGGCTAAGTCAAGGTAGGTGGTGTGCACCGTCTTCCCCTCGTCCATGGCTTTGGTGACTGTTTCAAAGAAGTCGACTAAGTTTAACAACACTGGGAAATTATGCTGTCTAAGATCACCAAATGCTATGAGGTTGACAACAGAATTGATACGTCAGTTGGTCTTCAATTTTGGCCAGGTGGGTTTATGTTGGATAAAATTGTAAGTGCCACAAAATATATCAATAGTAGGTTAGGGGATTTAGTGGATAGGCAGTAAGGATCAAAAGTATAAGAAGTTACAAAGCCACCAAATATATAGGTAGTGGATTAGTTGACAGGTGCTGATGATCTTTAGTTCAAGAAGTCACAATAACCAAGGTAGTAGAAATGCCTGCATTAGTTACAAAGCCTACATAAGCAAAAAGGCAAGACAAAAGCTTCAACAGTAAGTGTGACACAATAATACAGCAGGGACAGTGACAACAATAGGAGTAATAACAGAACAGTCCACTGTTGCTCAACAACATGCAGGTGCTCAAGGTGCAGCTAAGGGCACCTAACAATAGCCAAGGATGCAGGCATGCAATGCAGCAGACATTATAGCAATGCACAGATATCAATCTGCCAATAAAAATTCGCAATGCAAGCTCGGTTTCAGCTAATAGTAGCTCAGCACACTGCACATTATCTTTCTTTCACAAAATAAAAATGCTTAAGCACTTCTAAACTTTAAAATACTGGTGGACAATACAAGAAGGGTTACTGGTTAAGATTTCTATTTCTCAGCTCCTGATTTCAATCCTAGTTTTTAGATGTTGCCTTCTTTTATATTTCATATGGAATTACCTGCATTAGTAGCATTGTTTGGTATGCTTGGAAATTCTTTGTTTACTGCCACTTTTGTTTCTACTACTTTTAGAATTATCTGGGTGACCTTGTTCCTTTTTCATTGGTCTAGTTTCTGCCTACATGTCCTGATATTTTACAATGCAACTTTTCATCTCTAAGGACACAGGACACTGTAGTCACTAGATGTAGTTATTTCAATAAATAATTCTACTTCTGCCTTCTGTCCCACTTTTCTTCACCTGCAATATATGTGCTTCTTTTTACTTAATAGTGGGTATTAGATGATCCAGTAGGATAATTACATTTTTATTATCAGTGCTTCTGTGATTTTCATGATTAATAAGCACCTAGGTTGTTCTTAAAAATATCTAAACTAGTGCTTGTTTAATATAATTTGGTAGTCTATTCCATGCATCATGTACTCTCACAGATAACCAATTAGTACAGCTGTTATTCCTTTTATAATCCTATATAATTTTTTACATTTCTCCAAATCTTTTGGGTTTATAATACCATGACTCTAATGGACCCCATTCCTAAGTCAAAGTATGATTAAAGTTCATGAACTTAGTATTGTTTCAATCTTTGATTACAATAGCTCTTCACAGCACCCACAATGTGCCTAGTTATGAATCCATCTGCAATGCGTATGGAGTTACATGTATTAGTAACATATCTAAATACAATTGTAGATTCTTTTTTGTAAGACCCGTTGCTCCTACTACTATTGGGGCTGTCTGGGTATCTTTTGCCCACATTGCTCTCATTTCTGCCTGCAAATCCTGATATTTGATGACTTTGTGTTTCTCTGTACTCAAGACACTGTAGTCACTGGGTGTAGTGATTTCGATGATCAATGCTACTTTTGCCCTCCTTTTATGGACCACTATATCTGGTTTTCTCGCATCTATCTTTTGAACTGTTGGTAAGGTTTGATCCCATGTGATGAAGACTACATCATTTTCTATGATGCTTTGTAGCTCATGTTTCCAGTATTTTTCATCTGCTTCAATGTTATAATGTTTGGACAATCCCCAGTGTAGCAATCTTGCCTCATTATTATGCCTTTAGTATACAGTCCTTCTGCCATTAGTATATCAAAACCAGCAACAAGGTGTGCAACGGTTTCCAATTCAGTTTTACAAAACCTACATTTGTCTGTTTCTCCCACATGTCCAATGGACTTTGTAAACCATTGTGTACGTAGCCCATTATCTTGGCCGCCAATATTAACCTTTCATCTTTTGATTTGAATTCGCCTCTCCTTAACCATTTCTGCATTTGATCCTGATCAACCTGCAGTTCTTCCAAGAGTTTTCTATACTTGCAACTATATTTATGCATTTTCCACATTTCTTGCCATCTCATCTGATCCTTCACCTTATAGTCTTTCTTTTGTTTTTTGGCACATTCAGTTGCTGCTAGATTTTTATCTATTTCTGGTTTGATTTCCATTCCCACTTGAAGCCAATATACTTCTGCTAGGCTAAGAAGGAAAGTCATCTTAGATTTACTCTCATGTTTCAAACTTTTCACTATATTTGGGTCTTGTGAGGTCAACAGATATGTATGCAGTCCCACAATTGCAGATCTATATATGTAATCAATTTCACAAAGGCCCATACCTCCTTCAGAACGGGAAACATATAATCTTGGTATGCACTGATTTTTATAAATCATTTGATGAGCATGAAATACCCTTGTTATTTTTCTGTCTAATCTATCCAACACCTTTTGAGGCCAGTCAAGCACTCCAAAACTGTAAGTTAGGACAGGAAGAGCGAATTGGTTTATAGCTTGAATTTTGCTCCTAGATGTCAACGCTGTTTTCAGGATTAATTTAAGTCTTCTAAAATATTCCTTACTAAGTTTTATTTGCATTTGTTCTTGTTTTAGTGTTGATCCTTCATCAGTTCATCAGTTCCCAAATATTTATATATTCCCTCTTGCTCAAGTTCTTTTATATCACATTTTTGTCCCAACTGATGTTTTCGTGGTGTTATAGTTTTCCTGCTTTAAAGGCTGCTTTTGTACATTTATCAAGAGCAAATGACATTTTAGATCATCTGAAAAAGTTTTTACTACTTACAATTGTGCTTTCAATTCCTTATCTGAATAGCTATACAGTTTTAAATCATCGACAAAGAGAAGATGAGAAGTTTTTATGCTTTGTTGCTTTCTGCGAGCCAAATTATAGCCATGACCTAATCTGTTAACCAAACCAATAAAATCCAATAAGGAAAGGCAGAAACTGAAAGCTCCACAAAAAGGTTTAATCGATAAAAGCACTTTCGTCTACTCTCAATGAGTGAACTTCAGACAAAAACAATAAGGAAATTACATAACATAAATATCCTTAAATAGTGACAGCACATCCTTTGTTCCCAACTTCCATTTTTTATATAAAATGTGTGTGTGTGTGTGTGTGTGTGTGTGTGTGTGTGTGTATGTATATATATATATATATATATATATATATATATATATATATGCAAAAGAGTTAGAAACTTGTTGTTCTTTACTACAATGTGAAAAAATCATCTTTCTAATGATTTTAATGTTAACAAATATTTCACATTACATTGTTCATTCAACCCAGGGAATGCAAAAGCATTCAAATGTAACTGCCAAGTAAGCTCCTTTTCCTCTAAAATGAGTAACCAGGAGCCCCCCTAAATGTCAGTAGGAACTTGTTCTAGTACTGAAAAAGAAAAGTCATGTCCTATATTACTAGAAATGTGTCTGGCTATGGTATTTGTAAGGTTTTGTTTTTCAGTATTGTATAAATGCTCATAAATGCATTGTTTGACCTGTCTTTCAGTCTTCCCTACATAAAAACATTCACATTTTTTACAATTAGCCAGGTAGATCACTCCCCTGGTTTCACAATTAAATTTGCCCCAGATAGAAAATTTATGTTTGTTAACACAAACATCTCTACTTACCTTGATGTACTTACAAGAATTACATCTCCCACATTTATACATCCCAGGGTTATTCACATACTTCCTACTTGGTCTTTCTAATAAACTTTTCAAATTGAAGCCTCTCTTAAAGATTACTCTGGGCCTCTCATCAAAGATGGATGAAAGTGTGAATAATCAAATCCCAATTTTTTAGAATAATTTCTCTCAAAATCGGGGCTTTCATAGGAAAAGGGATAATAAAAGTAGCATTAAAATCATTCACTTCACTCAAGTTCGAAACAACTCTTTCAAAATCCCTAAATGTTATAATAGGTTGGACTTCCGTATTTCTCTGTTAATGTCCAAAATAGGTTTAAAAATGCCCATTCTTCTCTTCTCTTCTCAATGACCTCCGAAATTACATTGTTCACTAAAGATAGTGGATATGCTCTTTTTAAGAACATGTCCCTGAGCAGATCACATTCTGAACTGAAAGTAGTTTCTAAAGAAGACATTCTTAACACTCTTACTAACTGACCCTTAATTACGGCCTTTTTCTGATGTTGTGGGTGTGAGCTGTCATAGTGTAAAAACTATTCAAATACGTTGGTTTTCTATATATACTTGCCAAATATCTCCTGTTAGGTGTGTCTTTTGTAATAAGGACATCTAAAAAGGCTAAGGGCAAGGCAAAAGAGCAATGGTGACAGTCAGTCACCCTGGAATATTCCCCCTTGGATTTTTGTCCCTGAAATAATTTGTCTTTTATCATAGCTTAACTGCAAAGTGGTTTGCTACTGTTTCATGGTCACTGTGTTGTAATTTGTCAGTGTAGGGTGTATCTTATACATCATTAAGCACTCTTTTATCCATAAATGTGGATACTGTCAAATGCTTTTTTGTAGTCAATCCATGCCATACTTAGATTCTTCCCCTTTTTACAATTCGTCACTATGACTTTATTTAACAACAAATGATCATTTGTTCCATATGACTTTCTTTTATTGCCCTTTTGTTCTATTGCCATAATTGAGTTTTCTTCTAAATAACTACAAACTCTGTCAGCATAAATTCCAGTGTATAGTTTATATGTCGTCGGAAGGCAAGTTATTGCCCTATAGTTTTTAGAGAAGCTTGTGGGTTCATTCTCAAGTATGAGCACTGTTTTTCCTGTTGTTAGCCAGGTTGGTGTCTGTTCAGGGTGTGCATATAAAGAGTTCTTACTCATGGCTAAATCTTCATGTAAAGATGTTAATACGTTTAACCAGAAGTTAGGTACTGCATCTGAGCCTGGGCTTTTCCAATTAGAAGCTTTTCTTAACTTTGTTTCAATCTGTATGGCTGTTACTTCATTCCATTTCATATCATGTTCCTTTGAACTTCTTATTATTTCTTTTACTTCTGTCCATTTAGCATCTTTGGTATGTTCCACAGGATCTTCATAAATACTTTTCCAAAATGTATCTATTTCTACTTTTTTGGTGGTCTTTCAATTCCTTTTACATTGTCCCTCAATTCTCTATAAAACATTTTGGGTCACCAATAAATTGCTTATTTTATACTTTTCCTTTATATTTACCTGTGTATCTTCTAAGTTTTTCTGCCTGTGCTATTTTTAGTTTATTATTTGCTATAGTGCATGACAAATCCTGATCAGTTATAATATTGCACATTGATTTTTTTCACATCTATCTGAGTATTTTTGTTGATCTGTTCCCTCTTCTATACTCTTAATTGCTGTATAAATTTCTGTATTAGATTCTTCCAAGAAGGAATTTGATTTCTCCCCTTCCTTTCCCTTACTACTCTGTCTTCTTGTGGTAGAATTTTACCTGTTATTAATTTAGCTGCACAGTAATATATCCTGTTTACTTCTGTTATATTGCATGGCTCTCTGTGGACAGTCCTAATTACTGTGTTAATTTGTTTTAACAAACTTCTAACTTTTTGAATTTTATTTCTTTCATTGATCTTAATATATCTCTCTATTAAATCAAGCAACTCTTCTCTTAGCTCATTTTCTTCTAAACTGAGGCCATATTTTTTTGATCCCCATTTTCTGGGGGCATTCTACAGAAAGTTCTATAGCATCTTCCTGTGTCACATTCTCTTCAGTTTCATCCTGTGTCATCTGTTGCTCTGTCATATGGGAACTCAATAACGTAGCAATCCTCAACATTGACTATGTCATAGTTGCCACAGTTTCCTGTTTCTTCCCTTGCTGTCCAACTTCAAGTGAATGTTTATACTGGCTCCCTGTGGAAGACTCCAAAGTATCTTTATATGGTACCCGACCAGTTGTTTCTGGTTCCACTTTTTTCTCCTTACTTCAGATGTCTATTGCTCTATCTTGCTGTGGTGCTTTCTGAGTTAGATTTTTCTACACTGAATCCTTCATTTTCTATATAGGTTGTCTGATGATTCTCTACTACTTTTTAATAACTCCAAACATTCCCAGAGGTAGTTCTCTCCAAATGCCCTATATACCTGAATAAGGTCTCCTCTTACATATCTGTATAAGGCACTGTACAAGTTCAGATATTGTAGTCTTTCATAATAACTTAAAGTTTCACTCCCATGGATGCCTAGAGGAGATTTCAGCTGTACTGTTTTCGATTTACTCACCCTTGTTTTTTTATAAGGTTTCCATACTTTAATTCCATATTCAAGTTTTGGCCTGCAAACAATGATTTCATAATTTCATTATAAATCTTTTTATACAACCTATAGTTCTTTAACTGTCATTAACCAATTGGTTGATATGATCAGAAAAACTCAAAGCTGGATCCACCAATATACCCAGGTCATTAAATGAATCTGGAGTTTCAATCAATATGTGCTGTAGTCTTTTGCAGGCATGCCCTGTCTGTAACATCTATAATCAGGTTACTCATTTTCAAGTGCTCTGCATATAGGCTGTAGAACACATCCAATAGCAAAGTTAGACCTGAAAGATATAACCTAAACAAGTACTGACCTAGGACATCCTGACTGTAACCTAATGTTTATCCTGTCCAATTGCTGTATGATACCTACTATGAGCTATTTGTAAGCCATGCAGCTATCCATCTTATCAGGATAACATCAGTACCAAATTGTTATAATTTATTGATCAATGCTTGTGTATGACCTTATAAAAAGTTAATCTATATAAATTACATCACAGCACACATTTTTCATTTATAGATGTTATTATCTTATTATAGAACATCATGTTACAGGTGATTATAGATCTATTTTTAATATATGCAGGTTGATATATGGTTTGAGTCCCATTCTATCCAATTCTGACAATATTTTATCAAAAATAAACTTTTCAATTATTTTTTATAACAAGAAAGTAAACTTATGAGCCTTTATGACTCTAGGTTTCTTCTACTCCTCTTTCCTTACAGATAGGTTTAACAAGTGCATGTGTGCTACAAAATTAAAAGAAATTATAAGTCAAATTATATGAGAAAATCACACAAGCAGTATGCAATTAAATATTAAATAGAGTGCACTGAGCTAACTTTGTGTAAGGAAAAGTAATTGAAAAAAAAAGATCACTCTTGCTTACAATAACAGTTTTGGCACCCACACTGGAATGTCTTCTATATTTAGCTATGGAAGCAGGGTTATCAGGTGGTCCTCTGACAAGGGAACAGTTAGGGACTACCTTTAAATATGTGAGGCCCAAGTCTGGAGCTGTTGATGCCAGACCCTCAGTTATGTGGGATGAAGGTATTAGTTGTCTTTGTTGGCTATTTGAAATATGGCCATGGAGCAGGGAACAAAAAATCTTCATGTCCAGCTGGATAATAGTTTCTTCTCTTTGGTTCTAACCCAAGGCACATTAGAGAAATCATCCTCTCCACAGGGAATGAAGGGGCTCACTCCCATTGTAAATAAGCTTGTTATTCAGCAAGTAAGAAGGCAGAAAAGAACATATTTTTTTGCAGGCCTTCACTCCTATCATGTCAAATTACTGGGCCAATATCAGTTCATCGAAGATTAATTTATTCATTTCAGCAAACCTGATTTCATCATCCCCAAATCAGCGAACTTCACTTCTGCAAATGTTCACATCCATATAATATATAAGTGGGGAAAAGAAGCAGTAGGTCAACTGCACAACTTTGGCCTTTTTTTCCACTGTAGTGTGATTATGGAGTTGGTATATATAGTTAGGTGGAGTAGGGGAGCATATCCCCCCCCCCCCCATTTGGGTGGGTTTGACATACTGCATAGTGTGTTTCGTTGTGGCATTGGCCAAGTGCTTTCTTTCCCTTGTAAAATCTTTTTTTCAATGTAAGCATTCATGGAAGTGAAGTTTGGTGGTTTGGGGTCAATGAAATCAGGTTCACTGAAATGAATCTTCAATGAACTGATATAGACCCCAAATTACCTATTAATTTTGACCATGTCCAAAATATATCATTTTTTGGCTAATTAATTAACTGAGTTTCTTGAATGTGATAATCTAGTTTACTATTTTTAATGCAGCTGTAGATGGTATTTTCTACAGAACATACACTAACTATTTAACTTGGTATTTAAATCTGATGATAGAGCTTCCTCTTGAATGTGTCTGATCATAACCCTGTTCACACAAGAGTATCTAATCTGTTGTAATTAAAGTAGGTATATTTTATGATGACCTACAGATAATTTCCTGTTATTTTACTGGTATCAGTAAAGCTGATTCTCTTTGCTAGTTTTGTTTATTCTTTTATTAATCCGATCCACTAAGATCTACAAGAATCCATTCTGCAAACATTGCTTTTCATTAAAGCCTTGAATGCCTTTTCTTATGTATTTTTCATAAAATCTTCCTGCTAATGCAGATGTCATTGCTCTTTAAGTATGGAGAAAACAACTTCGATGTAATTAGAACTACCCAAGCAGATTAATCATTTCTAGGACTGATTGGATTTTTATAACTTAAATATAAGTTCCTAAGTTAGATAAAGTTTTCAAGCCTTACAGCTCTCAATTAACACTATCTCAGTAATTGTAGGATCATACGCTGGAGCACTATCTCAGTAATTGTTGGATCAAACACCATATCCCCAGCCCAATCATCCAAAGACTTCTTAAGTTTTACTAGACTATTCATATTTGTGATATATTCAGATAATTTATTCCATAATGGTATGATCCTATGTGTTGCATAATACGTTATGTTCTTTTTATTACATAACTCTAAACAGAACTTTAAATTATGATGTTTATATGTCTTTGGATTATTATATATTTCCAATCTCAAAAAGAATGAAGAATAAAGTAAAGACTTATTAAACTTCTTAACGGCAAATAAAAGTCACCCCCTGATATATCTATAATGGAAGGTATAAAGATTCACTGAAACACATCTATCCATATGGCATTATTGCTTAATATAAAGTATTCTTTTTGTAAATTAGTTTGCACTGATTCTGTACAATTAAGCTGTAGATTATAAGAGTACAGGCCACTATACTGTGTTCCAAAATTGGTCTGACAAATACAGTAAATAAACTAGCTAAGATTGTAACCTCTCTCACTGTAAAGTTTTGAGAATCAAGCCCAAATGTCTCAAAGCCTTATTATAGATGCAAAAAGGATAAAACACAAACATAGTCCAAGTCCAAGTATAAAGCCAGCTCTTTATTTCGGATCTGGTACCTCGGCCTTTCGCCTTCAAAGGATCACATATATATAATCATTATTATAGATGCCTCTCACATGATTTTCAAAATAAAAAGAGGAATCAACCAACTTACCGGGATCCTTATATTCACTAACTTCAAATAAATCAAATGTAGAGAATGTAATAGATCTTAATTTTTGTTTACCAAAATAGACATTACACTTTTCTCACTAAATGAAAGACCAACTGTACTAGCTCATTCACCTAATCATAGTAAATACACATTAATATTAGTGAAATCAACTATATTATTAGCAAAAAAAGCCAATTTTACAATCACCCCCATTTAACCAACCAAGATCATCCCTTAGAACAGAGGCAAAAATGATATTAAACAACAAAGACTCAAGCTCAGATCCCTGAGGACCACCAGTACTCACCAGTGCTGGATCTCATTTTCTCCTTAAATTACTACTCTTTGTGTTCTGCCTCTGAGTCAACAATTAATGCATCTGTATAAATATTGATTATCTGTATATTGTTCCAGTGCCAGATCAATAGTATGGAATGAAAGTAAGTCAAAAGCTTTGGTTAAATCCAAACTGAGTACACCTGTACTAATTCCTATTTCCATAGCCCAAAAGATATAATCATAAAAGCTTGAAAAATTAGTGAGTGCAGATATCAAGCCATTCAAGACTATTTTCTTTAAGTTTGGTTTCATTAATATGTCTCTCATAATACTGGTTTTAGATTTACTGGATAACAATTTTGTAATGCCAACTTATCTCCAGATTTAAAAATTGGAGTAACTAATAATTCCTTCCATGATCGTGGTATGTATCCATTATAGATCATAGAATTAAATGTCTTAGTTAATATGAGGTGGAGTTCAGGGAAGAGTTAAGACAGGCACTGGATGGCAGTGAAGTGTTACCGAATAGCTGGGTAACTACAGCACAGCGAGTAAGGGAGATTGCTAGAAAGGTGCTTGGTGTGACATCTGGACAGAGGAAGGAGGACAAGGAGACCTGGTGGTGGAATGAGGAAGTACAGGAGAGTATACAGAGAAAGAGGTTGGCAAAGAAGAAGTGGGATTGTCAGAGGGATGAAGAAAGTAGACAGGAGTATAAGGATATGAGGTGCATGGCAAAGAGAGAGTTGGCAAAGGCTAAGGATAAGGTGTATAGAGAGTTGTATGAAAGGTTGGACACTAAGGAGGGAGAAAAAGACCTATACCGATTGGCTAGACAGAGGGACCGAGCTAGGAAAGATGTGCAGCAGGTAAGGGTGATAAAGGATAATGAGGGAAACGTACTCACTAGCGAGGAGAATGTGTTGAACAGATAGAAGGAGTACTTTGAGGGGCTGATGAATGAAGAGAATGAGAGAGAAAGAGAGAGAGAGAAGGCTGGATGATGTGGGGATAGTGAATCAGGAAGTTCAATGGATTAGAAAGGCGGAAGTAAGGATAGCTATGAAGAGGATGAAGAATGGAAAGGCTCTTGGTCCAGATGACATACCTGTGGAAGCTTGGAGGTGTTTAGGAGAAATGGCAGTGGAATTTTTAACCAGATTGTTTAATGAAATCTCGGAAAGTGAGAGGATGCCTGAGGAGTGGAGAAAATGTGTTTTGGTACTGATTTTTAAAAATAAGGGTGATATGCAGAGCTGTAGTAACTACAGAGGGATAAAACTGATCAGTCACAGCATGAAATTATCGGAAAGAATAGTGGAAGCTAGGTTAAGAAGGGAGGTGATGATTAGTGATCAGCAGTATGGTTTCATGCCAGGAAAGAGCACTACAGATGCAATGTTTGCTCTGAGAGTGTTGCTGGAGAAGTACAAAGAAGGTCAGAAGGTGTTGCATTGTGTCTTTGTGGACTTAAAGCATATGACAGGGTGCCTAGAAAGGAGTTGTGGTATTGTATGAGGAAGTCAGGAGTGGCAGAGAAGTATGTAAGAGTGGTACAGGATATGTACAAGGGTAGTGTGACAGCGGCGAGATCTGCAGTGGGAGTGGCAGATGCATTTAAGTTGGAGGTGGGATTACATCAAGGATCAGCTCTGAGCCCTTCTTATTTGCACTGGTGATGGACAGGTTGACAGACGAGATCAGACAGGAGTCCCCATGGACTATGATGTTTGCAGTTGACATTGTGATATGTAGTGAGAGTAGGGAACAGGTTGAGGAGACCCTGGAGAGGTGGAGATATGCTCTAGAGAGGAGAGGAATGAAGGTCAGTTGGACTAAGATGGAATATATGTGTGTGTGAATGAAAGGGAGGATAGAGGAATAGTGAGGATGCAGGGAGTAGAGTTGCTGAAAGTGGATGAGTTTAAATACTTGGGATCAACAGTTCAGAGTAATGGCATGTGTGGAAAGAGGTGAAGAAGAGAGTACAGGCAGTGTGGAGTGGGTGGAGAAGAGTGTCAAGAGTGATTTGTGACAGACGAGTACCAGTAAGAGTGAAAGGAAAGGTCTACAAAAGGGTAGTGAGACTAGCTATATTATATGGGTTGGAGACAGTGGCATTGACAAAAAGGCAGGACTCAGAGCTGGATGTGGCAGAGGTAAAGATGTTAAAATTTGAGGTTGGTGTGATGAGGGCAGACAGGATTAGGAATAAGCATATTAGAGGGTCAGCCCAGGTTGGACAGTTTGGAAACAAAGCCAGAGAGGCGAGATTGCATTGGTTTGGACATGTGTTGAGGAGGGATGCTGGGTATATTGGGAAAAGGATGCTAAGGATGAAGCTGCCAGGTAAAAGGATAAGAGGAAGGCCTAACATAAGGTATATGGATGTGGTTAGAGAGGACATGCAGGTGGTTGGTGTGACAGAGCAAGGTGCAGAGGACAGGAAGAAATGGAAACAGGTGATCCGCTGTGGTGACCCCTAACCAGGAAAAGCCGAAAGAAGAAGTAGAAGTAGTTAATATGTTCACTAAATAATCTTTCATATATACAGAATTCCAGGAATGCAATTTGGTCTACTCAATGTATCAGACTTAATTTTATTTAAGGCTCATAATAATATCGTTTCAGTAATATTAGGATATTTTATCATGCAGTCAATATTTCTTCCATGAAATGAGAATAACAATCACTTGCATGAATGCCAAAACCAGTAAAATATTCCTTAACTTCATTATCTATCAGTTCATGATCACTAATCATTAACCCATCTACAAAAATAGAATTAATATGATCTGTTTCATTCCTGAATATATATATATATATATATATATATATATATATATATATATATATATATATATATATATGAATCCACATTCACAGAACACACTTTAACAAAAGCGCTTTCACCGAAAAAGCGCTTTTGTTAAAGTGCGTAAAAAATTAAATAAATAAATAAATCTACTTTTATGCCTCCCACACCCCCCCTACTTTAATATTCTCACTCCGAGATCACACTACAGTGAGGAAAAGGGAACAATCCTTCCCCACGACTCCCTCTAGCTGCAGGCATACTTCCGCAAAAGTGCTTTTTCGGTAAAAAGCACTTTCACGGAAGTATGCCCGGCTGTTGTGTGTGTGTGTGTGTGTGTGTGTGTGTGTGTGTGTGTGTGTGTGTGTGTGTGTGTGTGTGTCATTCACCAACAAATTTTATTTTTTATTTTTTTCATTTTTTATAGTTAGCAATAGCTCCTTGATTCTCAACTTTAAATTCCTTTTAGTAAACTTATTTGAAAATCTACAGCAAACACAAGAAGCCCCTTTTTCCTATTATATAATATGTTCAAATTATAATTTCACTATATTGCAAATTTATTTTTGGAATATACTGTTCTACAGCAATTTGTCCCAACTATATTTTTGTATATAGATAGATATAGATTCTATATTTGCATAACCCCCACTATCTGAATCAGTTATCTCTAACCAATCCAAATATAGTAAATTATTCATTAACAGGTAATCAATAAGACCATAATTATAATGTTTGATCTGTGCTCTTAGCTTACCTTTAGCAATTATGTCAATTGAGAAGGACAATCAGCTGATCAGATAATATTAGATGAGGAGAAATCCAGATATTTTCAATTAAAACCAGATTATGCCTAACAAGTCTAGGATATTATTACCTCAAGTCATTCCAAAATCATGTAACATTATGATACTCGAAAAATCTCAGTAAAATCTTTTTCATTTACTAGCCAATCAATGGGTAGGATAATTAAAGTCACCTGTAAGAACCAGCTTTCTATAACCTAAATTCATATTTAATATTGGGAAATAATCATAGTGGGTATCTAAATCCATTGTAGGTATACAATAACTAAATATCAATGTTGTAGGATCATACAAAAATATCCCATAAGCTTGGACAATTACACACAAACTCAGCAATAGTCTTTACAAGTTTACAAGAAATTAAATTGCAACATATAATTTTATGTTTCCACCTTTCTTACTTATTCATAAGTATTCACATTTGTTATATCCTAGTATATGTAAGTCAGATAAATTCCATTTGTCAGTAACAGCAATAAACTCAAAGTAAGAATGTCTGTAAAGGAAATCAATGAAATGTTTGTTGGTTTGCAAAAAGAACATGTGTGTGGTGTGTTTCTCACATTGTTGTTTTATATATATATATATATATATATATATATATATATATATATATATATATATAAATATACATATACACATAGATAAATTAAATGGATATACATTTGTGTGACACATAATTCTCCTACACATTTTGTTAGAAAATACAAATGTTCAACAAGGCTTTTGTGTGAAAATAATTGGTCTAATAACATTTCAATACCAGACTAGAAGAACTAGCAGATGCAATTAGGAAAAATGTTGTATGGAACTATGGGCCAGATTTACGAAGGCTTGCATGGAGTCTAAGAGCAGTGTAAGACACCAGAAACCAATATGTCTGCCGAGCGATCCAGGAACAGCCGGCAGGGGCGTGCATGAGAGCTCCTAAAACTACTCTTGCACGGACAGTGTTAGGTTTTGCAAATGACCTCATTTGCTGCTGAAAGCTATGCAAATGAGGTAAATTTGCGATCCAGGAAACACTAACCTGTCCGAGTAAGTAGTGTTATTTGCAGAAATGTACTCGGTTGGTAACTGAGTACCGTTCTGCAAATAGCAAAACGGAGCAATGATAGCTCCAAATAAAGGATACATCAAGTTGAGGAAGCATGCCAATGGCTAAATATAAGGCCATTGGCATTTATATGTGTTTCAAAAAATTTAAAAAATTAATAATTCCCCCCCGATCCCCAATATTTAAGCGTAGCGCAGCGTCGCGCAAACTTGTGGCGCTCTAAATAACAAAAAAAATTAAAGCCAAAAATAGGCATTTTATTACAAATATACATGTGCCATGCAAGTGAATGGCAGGCTGAAGACAACATGGCTACTGAGTAGTGGTTGCTAAGGGGGGAAGCTTAGTGTGAGAGATGTAACCAAGCATTAGTAGGCAATCCTATGCAAATGAGTATAAGAATAGTGAATCCAAATTTTCCCTGCTATGTGAACCATGTCCCTAGAGTGTAAGAGTAGGATTGGGGAGTATCAGAGTAGTAGATAGGTGACATCATGAGGGGGGTATGTATCAAAGACTGTAAGCTTATTGGAGCAGAGTGGCATGTGTTTGCTGTGAGTTACTCAGGACTGGGAGAGGCGTATCTACAGTTGTCTGAACTGAAACCCAGAAACCGAAGGCGTACGCTGTAGCTACCACCAAAGTTTCTTGCAAAGATGCTTAGACTGCGTGCACGTGTGCATGCCTGTAAACCCGTGTAAGCCTGTGTAAGACTGTCTAAGCCTGTGTGCATGGATGTGCACCTGTCTAAGCCTGTGTAAGCCTGTATAAAGCTGTGTGCGTGCGTGTGCACTTGTGTGCGTGTGTTTGCGCTTGTTTGCGTGCCGCTGCCCCCTGTGGAAACAGAAAAGGGAAAAGTAGTAGTAGGAAGTTAACCACGGAGAACTAGCAGAGCTACCAGGTGAAATCAATCAGAATCAGCCAATTACACAGGCAGTACACTAGCCCAGCCCAGCCCAGCACTTAAAACTCTGCAAACAACATTCCCCCATGTTCTACTCAGAAACACTGCAACACTGCAGTATACAAAGAGAAGTGAAAACTTAAAAAGCTTAACTGAGACAAAAAATGTTAGGAGCTGCCATTGCTATTATAAGGCAACATGTGCAAGATGTTGAGAGTGGTGCCATTGCGGATGTTGCTGAGCAACCCACAGTGAGGAAACGGAGAAGAGTTTACAGACCCAGGTTAACCTACCAGGGGCTACATGAGCTGGAGATTGTGGAGTGCTATAGAGTGGACAGAGAGCTCCTGCAGCAAATTGTTGAGCTGCGCAGGCCATGCCTCACACACAGAACCAACAGAGGGGGAACCCATCCCAGTGGAAACCAAGGCCTAAGAATACTAGCAACAGGTACCTTCCAGAGACCAACTGGTGATATGATGGGGATTTCACAGGCATCAGCATCCAGGGTACTGCACCAGTTCCTGAATGCCATGTCAGCACATGTCAGTGATCATGTATATTTTCCCAATTCCCATGAGGTATTGGCCAGCAATATGCATCTCTTCCAGCAACTAGTGGAATACCCTAAGGTAGTGGTTGCAATTGACTGCATGCACATACACTTCAAAGCACCAGCCGGAGAGCAGGGTAGGGCCTACATCAACCACAAGGGCTTCCACTCCATCAACTGCCAGGTCATGTGTGATGCCCAGGGCATAATACTGAATGTGTGTGCTGGCTGCCCTGGAAGCTACCATGATTCCCATATCTGGCATCTGATGCAGCTGTACCAGACATTTGCCAATGGGGACATCCCTGACGGTCACCTAGTGAGGGATGCTGGATATGCACTGGAGCCGTGGCTGATGACACCCATCAGAAATGCACACACACCTGAACAAGAACTCCATAATGAGGCACACGCACAAACACGAAATGTAATCAAGCATGTGCTTGGGATGCTCAAGTCACGGTTCCGGTGCCTAGACACATCCAGTGGAGCCTTGCAGTACTCACCAACTACATGTACCCAAATTGTCATGGTATGTGCCATGCTACACAATATGATCCTGTGAAAACAGCTGCAGCAGGAACAGCATGGGGCAGGGACAAACAGCCCCCCACCATTGCCAAGGCCTGCACAGGCACAGCATGACTCAGAGGAGGAATAACCTGAGCCTGCCCCAGTAGGCAGAAGGAGGCGTGCCCAGTATGCCTTGGCCTTAGCAAAGAAGCAATGCATAGCACATACACTGGCTCAGTAGAACCCTGGAAATTATACCTTTCTCTGACTCGCACATAAAATAAAAGGGATGCCTAACTTGACACTACCTGTTTCCAAACATGTATAGGGAGTGTAGTATGTGCATCCAACATAGGCAGCCCTGCAGCACCACCGGAGGCATGATTGCCATGTTTTAAGCAATATAAAGCAGTGCTAAGCAGTATCTAACAATATTTAGTATATATAAACAAAACTGACCATGCTAACTAGTGCAATGTTGGGCAATGTTGAGCAATGTTGGCCAAGGTTGGCTAAAGTCGTGCAAAGTTGAGCAAAGTCAGGTAAACATGCTCATATTTGCTTTACTGTTCCTTAAGCAATCTGCTCTGGCCAGCATGAAAATAAAAAGCAGTGACAGGGCTCGAACCCAGGTTATTGTACACTATAGTCACAGTACTGAACCACTAAGCCATGATAGCATTTCAGTGGCACAGACACAGCAGGACAATTGTACAGTAATGCAAACACAAAGAAATGCTGTATCATGTCCCTAAAGAGGCATATGGGTAACCTCCCCCACAGGCCTATGCAGACAGAGAACATCAGGCCAGGTGGTGTGATGTGGGTTGTGTAGGCTATGAAGTCGCAATCTAATATATGTGACATTGGACGCTAGGATCTGTAGCACAGTAGTATGCCTCAAGCCAGTACGATAGGCAACAGTACAGACTGAAATGGTGTACGGTACATAGCAGTGCAGGCATAGCAAATGTGTATAAGTGTCAGGTGAAACCCTCATCCTATTTACACCCCCAGTAACAATCAAGTGTGCCACTGGGTAGAAATGTACAAAGAATAGCTGTCCCCCCTGTATGTAGAAATGTTGATAAGTCTATGCAAAGTGTCTCATGGAAGCCCTGCAGGCACAGCATGATCCCTGTTGATCTATGACACAAAGGTGAGCCCTGCTGTAAAGATACAGCTTGACTTTCCATACACATATAGTATAAATGTCTATACTGGGCGTGCTCACACACTCCAACAAATGTAGTGGATTTCATTCAGCATCCCACTGAAAGGTCATACTGGGCATGCTCACACACTTATGCCAAATACAGAGGTGATAATAAGGGATCTATGGACAAATGTGGATGGACATCCCTACTTCCAGAAACGCGTTCACAAAGTTGTCAGAAAATTATGCTATGTGTTCACATAAACTGCCAAGGTCTGTGCATGTAGGTCAAAGGAGATTCCCAGTACTCATCAGTCATCAGACCCGTCAGAGAGTACCACAACACACTTGTGATGAATCAGACTAGGCACGTTCAACAGCCAGAAAGACCACTGAAGTACCCTAATAAGAGGATTACTGGCCTCAAACAGTTGCCCCATGCAACAAGACTGAATGTAACCCAATCTGTATTCTGTTGCATACTGCCTCCTCAGGAGATCTCTGCCCAACAGACAGGTCCATGTCATGGCTACACTCAGATCTGTACTGAGTTACAGCTCAATGGCACTAAATATACAGACCCAACTGATATTGCCAACATCCTGGCGGATAGGATCACTGTTAACTGTACCCCCCTCTCACCCATGAAAGAGCACACCTCTATAATGGAAGACTGCAAGGTTGCTGTCATCACGTAAAAAACACTCTCCAAAGCCAGTATCACAGCAGCAATGGGACCAGATAACTTCACAGGCTGTGTTCCACACAAACCACAGAACTAACAGGCACCACACTGACATACCATGTGCAGTCATAGCCTCACTTCATGCTTTGTGCCTGTTGAATGGTGCACAGTGACGGTTATCCCACTACACAAGGGTGAAGACACCACAGACCCCAGGAACTAGCGCCCCATCAGCCTGATGAGCCCGCTCTTCAAGGCCATGGAATGTATCATCATACAACATATAAACAATTACATTTGTAATCCCCAAACCCTGGACCACAACCATGTTGGGTTTGTAAAATGCAGATCATGTCACCTAAACCTGATAGATGACATTGAAGCAGTCAGCAGAACCATTGACAAGGGTAAGGTGGTTCACACAGCCTATGTTGATCCTGCCACAGCTTACAACACCACCCCACACTCTGGAAATATAGATAAACCCACTAAACTAGGTATAAATTGCTATGTCACAAGATGGGTTGCCAACAGGCTTACTGACAGAACACACACTGTGAAAGTAGCAGACTCCAAGTATGACTTTGGACCAGTGATGTGTGCAGTACCACATGGTCCAGTCCTGTGTCTTGTCCTGTTTAGTATCTACTTCCCTGAAGTAAACTTTAACATGGAAGGTCTGTTGGTACAGAAGTTACCAGAGGACTGCAAACTAGGAGCCATAATTGTAAACACTAAAGATGTGGACATCCTACAAAAGGGCCTCACTGAGACAGATAGCTGTTGTCAAAGCCATGGGCTCTAGCTCAGTGGCAAAAGGTGCATTGTCATCCCCTTTGTTTAAACCTCTGTAGTCAAGAACTACAACATAGGTGGTAGTATACTTAACACTGAAAGTGTGACAAGGGACCTTGGGTCACAGGTGTACACTGGACACAAGTGTGATAATCACATCCCCACATTAGTCAGGAAACCCTGCTATGTGGCACACCTCATCACAAAATGTGTCTCATGCAGGATAGAAGAGGACATTGTTCCCCACTACTCATTACTCACTAGAACTATAATAGAGTACAACGCCACTTTTGCTATGTACCTCACAAGACAATTACAACAACGGTAAAGCCTGCGGCAATACCTCACAAAGAGCATTAGTGGCCAGAATTACATGCCATACACAGACCATCTCAAAATGCTCCATCTGTACTCCCTTGCATATCACCTACTCAGATGTGTTCACTGCCTAACATACAAAGCCATGTCAAATGCAGAGCTGTTGGACATGCTCCACGTAAAACACTCATGATCCCCCTGACCTCCAGACCCAAAACCACGAGTGAAATACAAAAGGAAGGGGTGTACCCATTTACCATATGGATACCCACACCTTCAGGTTAGTGGCACAGCATGAGGCCTTGGAGACCATGCAAGTGCAACTAACATTGGGAAAAGATGCTCATCTTATTGTAGCCTGCTACAGATCACCTACCTTGTTACAGGAACCTCACTCAGTATTCCTGAGAACAGTGGAAAATATAAAGATCCTATCAAACACCATTATATGAAGTGATTACAACTACCCAAACAGTGAGTGTGAGAATTACTTGTGTACAATGTCCTTTGGCCAATATTTCCTAGAGTTTAAAAGCTCTAACACCCTGGAACAGCTGTTTGCCATGCCCACTAGAGGTGACACCATACTGGACATGATCATCACCAACATGGGGTACCAGTGTTCCACAACAGAGATAAAGACCTCACTGGTAATATCAGATCATAAAGTAATCACACTGGACATCCACATCCCACCCCCTCACCCAGTCAATGAAACCACCATGAAGACATTTTCAAAAGCAAACTGCACACGTCCCAAGACCAAAGTGGAAAGTTCCAAAGACCTCTTGCTGTAGGATAATGGTATACATTCTGCCGAATCAGTTACAAGTGAATCCTATGAGCATCTACAGGGATGCATGGATCGAGACATCACAAATAAAACCAAGATGCACTTCTCCAAAAATAAGAAAACAATCTGGTGGTCATTGCCCATAAACAAGCTAGACAACAGAAGGAGGAAACTAACACCTGATAGAGCCAACTTCACTAAAGGAAAGGCATCACTGATCATTATTAGGAAGAAGCAATGATCGCTCATAAAATAATTCAAGGACACTTTCAAAAGAGAAATTGCCAAGGACTGCAAGAATGACAACCACAAAGCCTGTGGTAGCTATACCACACATGTAGGTGTCAACTTCCAAATATGCTGTCAGCTACTGACAAATGGCAAGGAATAAACTGAACCAACTTTCATTGTCCACATCCTGGGGGACAAGTTCAGTGCAAATTTCCCCAATCACCCCCAAAAGGGCCTGTGTCAATCACAGAAGGATGCAGACCCCAGACATCATGGACATGCAGGTAAGGACAGCCCTCTCCAAAGCCAAGAACACAGCATCAATGGGACTGGATGGTGTCCCAGGCTGCGTCTTACACTAGACACAAAAGGAACCACACCCTCATCTACATTCACTGGCCAGACTCAATCATACCTCAGGGTATGTATCCAAAGAATGGCATACATCAACAGTCATCCAGCCTCACAAAGGGGGTGCCACAACAGAACCTGGAAACCATTGCCCTATATGTCTACTCAGCCTGGTCTACAAAGCTATTGAGCAAAATGTCATGGAACCCATAAACAGTGACATTGGGGACCTCCAGACACTGGACTCTACACAACCCCACCTTGTTAAAGGCAGACCCTGCCTCCCAAACATAGTTGACTTACAACAAACAGTTACCAAGGACATAGATGGAGGTGAAAGTAGTCCACACAGCCCACCTGGACTTCACTAAGGAATTTTTACACCATTCCCCACTCTGTCATCATGGACACGCTTACCAGCCTGAACATCAACAGCTATGTCACAGGATGTGTGGCCAAGTGGCTCACAGATCCAACACACATGTTCAGAGTTGCAGGTGCCATGTCCGACTGTAAGACAGTCACAAATGGCATCCCACAGGTCCTGGCCCTGGGACCCCACCTGTTCAGTAGACACTGCTCAGAGGTACAGGCAAGAATGGGAGGAGTATAGCTGAACAGGTTTGCAGATGACTGCTAACTGTGGTCCATAATCTACTCTATGGCTGACACACACACATCCTCCAGAAGGGGCTTACTGAGACAGATACCTGTTGTCAAAACAATGCCCCAAGAAGAATGGCAAAGAATGCATAGGCATCCCCTTTGGCTAAAAGAAAGTGCAAACAAATTACCACATAGGTGGTACTCCAGTATTTATGGAGAAAGTCATGAAGGCCCTAGGGACACAGTTAGTACACTCTGCTGATCACATGGCCAAAGTGTTTAGACACTCCTTCTATGTAGCCCACCCAATGTCACCTAATGTAACCCACTTTGTCTAGTCTGATGATGTCACCAACCTACAAATATACCTGTGAAAAATATAACTCACAGTAATGTGTATAGCGCATCGTGTAAATGTGTACTCCTGTAGAATCATAAACCAGTTAGGTAGGGGTTTAAATCCTGCATTTGACAAGTGTGTGTTTGTTTGTGTGTGATCTCCCTGGAGAGGAGCAACCTTTTTGGAGAGTACTTATACACCTTAAAAGTGTTATACCAATCTTTGTCAGGTCTGATGATGTCACCATCCTTCAAACATACCTGTGGAAAAGAGAGCTCACAGTAATGTGTATAGCGCGTCGTGTAAATGTTTACTCCTGTAATATCATAAACCAGTTAGGTAGGGGTTTGAATCCTGCAATTGACAAGTTTGTGTGTCTGCTTATGTGCCATCTCCCTGAAGAGGAGCAACCTTTTTGGAGAGTACTCATACACCTTAAAAGTGTTATACCAATCTTTGTCAGCTCTGATGATGTCACAAACATACCTGTGGAAAAGAGAACTCACAGTAATGTATATAGCATGTCATGTAAATGCGTACTCCTATAGTATCATAAACCAGTTAGGTAGGGTTTGAATCCTGCACTTGACAAGTGTGTGTGTGTCTGTCTGTGTATGATCTCCCTGGAGAGGAGCAACATTTTTGGAGAGTATTCATACACCTTAAAAGTGTTGTACCAATCTTTGTCAGGTCTGATGAAGTCACCATCCTTCAAACATACCTGTGGAAAATAGAACTCACAGTAATGTGTATAGCAGGTCGTGTAAATTCATAATCCTGTAGTATCATAAACCAGTTAGAAAGGTGTTTGAATCCTGCACTTGACAAGTGTGTGTGTGTGTGTGTGTGTGTGTGTGTCTGTCTGTGTATAATCTCCCTGGAGAGGAGCAACCATTTTGGAGAGTACTCGTACACCTTAAAAGTGTTATACCAGTCTTTGTCAGGTCTGATGATGTCACCATCCTTCAAACATACCTGTGGAAAAGAGAACTCACAGTAATGTGTATAGTGCGTCATGTAAATGCGCACTCCTGTAATATCATAAACCAGTTAGTAGGGGTTTGAATCCTGCACATGACACCTGTGTGTTTGTGTGTAATAACCTTGGGGAGGAGAAGCATTTTTGTAGAGTAGTAGAACACCTTACAAGTGGTATACTTATCTTTGTCAAAACTGATGATGTCACCATCTTACAAAAATACCTGTGGAAAAAAAGACATCCCAGTAATGTGTATAACACGCCGTGTTAATGCGTACTGTTCTAGTATCATGAAGTAGTTAGGTAGGGGTTTGAATCCTGCACTCAGTGAGTGTGTGTGCTCTATGTGTGTGGCACTGTTGGTCAATGTGTAGTGGGTTTTGCTTTTACTACTGTATAACATGTCAGTATGCATTGCACATGTGAGGTAGCTGTGTGGCAAATACATATACATACATGTTACCTCATTTATTGCATGTGTGGGAGCCCTACTTTCTCCAAGAACACAGCTGTCATCTTTGCCAGACTGTGCTGCTGCTTCCCAGACCTTAGGTCACATCTGTATGCTTGTGACAAGGCCAGTCACTGCAGTGATCCCTGGCCTAGGTCATCCATGTCACACACACTCATTATGGTTACTATTGAATTGTGTGAGTGAGGGTTTATGGCCGAGATATATGTTAGACTGGTTCTAACGCAGCAAAGTCTGTCAATGATGGCTATTCATTATAGGTGTACAACAACCTTTGTGGATATGCATGCAATCCCCTTATTGCTTATGTGATCCACCGAGGTATTTCAAAAAATCTTTGGGAATGTGATTATTAAAGGAGAGATGACGTAACACTAGGTTGCATGTACACATCGGTACTTGTTCATCATGTTGGTGGCTACTACCTATGTGGTACTGTGGGGATACAATGTTCCGTAAAGGTGGATGACTATGCTTAGTCTGAATAATAGCTTTACAGCATGGGTTTGACAACAGTTATCTGTCTGTATGGTACCCTTGTGGAGGATGTGTGTGTCATCTGGAGAATGCATTATAGGCCACAGTATGCGTTACCAGATGTGGATAGACATATCCCTACTGTGATTGCTCGTACCTAAGAGAGCTATATGCCAGACAGGAGTGGTCTCAGCAATGGGTGCAGGTGAACACCACTGGTTACTGGCATAGTATAGTACCTGAAGGATGCAAATTTTGCTGTGTGTCCTACAGCTGTGTGTCAGTTGTGAAGACATCATCTAATGATGGTTATGATCAGGCTGTTGAAGTTATGTATACTACCAGAATGCAGAACAATGGCAGATAGTAAAAGCATCACCCACAGCACAGTGTCAAACCATGTCATACACACATGTGTAGTCAGGTTCCAAAATGTGTGTAGCACAATGCATACTGGCCACCAATACAAACTATGTAGTGTTACTGTGTAATACAGGGCATGTCACCCTGCCCATGTGTCCACTATGCATGTACATGCAGACAGTGCACCTCCACCATGTTCACAGATGTACACATGCAAATCTGTGCTACACACATCCCACACACACTGTCCACTCTCTAACACATGCTGCCAATACTACACACATCAGCCAAGTGGCATGTGGGCGGACAATACACTATTTTAACTAACACTGGTGTATAGAATACTACAATGACATTCATAGCTTTAATGCATCATGCCTGCTCAGCTACACCTTCAAGCATATCATTACACTCTACTGCTGACAACATGGTAACATTGCTGTACTGCTATAAAGTCACTCTGTGCATCAGCACCATGGTAGCCTGTTCATGCATCAATGTTACAGATGACAGGAGGTGGCACAGGTTTCATCATATGCACAGGGTGTGATGTTGGTTTGCCAGAGACCTACAGTGAGCCATCCAATCGACATGTATGTGTGTGTGTGTGTGGGGGGGGCAAGAGTAGTGCTATGGGCCAATGTTGATGTAATGTGTGCGGGTATGTGTTAGCCCTAGGTGTCTGTTTCCTGTGTGTGTGTGTGTGTCTGCATGCACACAGTTCCACCATGTGGCTGCCATATACGGGTATTTGTGGGACAGCCACAGACTGTACCTGCCAGGCTTTACAGATCACCATCTCTGGCCACAGATACGGTACCTGTGCCTGGCAGGGGTGCTATTGACACTATCAGGTATTAAGCCAGACTGGGTACTATCCCCAGAGGTAGATGGATATACACTGGACCCAGGTCCCTGCTGGGACTGTCCAGAGCCACGTGCACGTGGTCTTCTAGGACATTCTATTGACAGCCCACTCCCAACAGTGCTGGGGCTGGTACTGGCACTACAGAAGTGGCTGTGACTTGTGGGACATCTGTGGTGACTGCCAGTTGCTGATGTTGCTGGCATATGTCCACATAGACGTCTCATCTATCCCGCACTATCCTGACACATGGACATGACATTGTGGAGGACATCTAATGTCTCACCCCAATGTCTATCCATGACCTCAGTGTAATTATGGATGACACTTGCTAGGTCATGGATCCTGTCAGTTAAAGCAGTGTTATGTGCCCTCTGTGCCCTTAGTCCCTGTCTGGTGTACCGTTCCATACATGCCTGTGCCTCCATGACAGCCTGGAACATGCGTGATGTTGTCAGACCTGTGGCACATCTACCAGTGGCATGATGAGAAGCAGTGCTCCGTTGAGAACCCCTGGACATCTGCCTATGTGGTATCCTTCCAGACATCTGGGTATGGCTGCTGTGTTGGGATGCATGTGCCATCGATACAACACTGTCCTGGCCAATGCTGGCTGTATGCTGTCCCTTAGCTAAGGGCATTGGTGATAGATGTATTAGCAGTATGACTGTGTGCATGGATGGTGTGGACACTTGTGTACTGTCGATTGGTGGGCCAGCGACAGACCCTGGCAAACATGCCTGTGCCTCAACACACCTATCATCATCATCACTATTTTGCTCAGTTACATTGGTTTGCCAGCTGCATTGAACCAGCTCAGAGTCAGCACCTGTGAGAGGAAGAAAGGAAACACACTTTATGACCTGTACATGATGTTGGCACACATGCACACATGCACACATGAACACATGCACACATGCACACATGAACACATGAACACATGCACACATGCACACATGCACACAAATGCACTACTCACTAAAACAGACACACACACACACCACCAGCAATCCAGAACATACTCAATAGTGGGTGGTGGTGGGGTACAGTATCACAAGGCAAACAGTTATACCACACATGTCAGCATGCAGGACGTGTGTTGCTCAACAGCATGCAGTGCGTGTGTAGACAGCCCTTGCTAATAACAGTATACATGGCTTTGATGCATGTGTGTTGTTGTTCAGTGATTGGCCTCACCCTGGAACGCAATGTGTACATGGACACAACACTGCTGTGCAAGTCTTAAAAGCTCTGCAATGTCTTGTGCACCATCACTCACAGGTATACATACCATGGCTGGATGTGTATCTGTGTGTCACATAGATATCCATTTCTGTTTAATGCGTCTGTGTCTTTAGCAGATGATTGTGGACACAAGTTTAGCACATGCATGCTATGTATACACACAGGATGAGTGGTGCATGTATACCTGATGGAATACCATTGCTCAACATAGCCATTGTACAGTGGTTATGGTGAGTGTAGGACATATTGTGGACATGCCAGTGCCAGCCATGACATGGCATGCTACAACACAACTGCAACATTAAACATCACACATACACAGTGTGCGTCATGTGACCAATACACTCAATAGCATTACAAGACATATATGTGTCACTTTGTACAAATGGTGATTGCCATGCATATTGTGTATCGGTGCGTATGTTTGCACACACACAACATTGAGGTGCATAGCAGTTAATGCTATGTGTAGTACTGTGGTTACTGTAACTGGATGGCGTGTTGTATCATGAGCCATCATCATACAGCATCATGTGGTCACTCACGGCTACTTATGTGTGCCAGACTGGCACCTATCATGCTGTACTTGAACAGCAGTACCATGGCTGCATTCACCATTTCACAGCCAGTTGCTACATGGGTTTGTAAGGTGCCCAATAGGGAGCATTGCCTAACATGGATGTGTTGCATGTTGGAGAGTGTCGCACTGCCCCATGATAGGCCTCTACCCCTCAGGTATATTATGTGTGCTGTGTGGATGACATTTGGGATACTGGAGTGTGACTTTACAGAGTGTGTCTGAATATGACATGTGTAGCATATTAACATGTACTGCTTATGACGGAGTTGTGTATGTCGTGTGCATGTGTGTCGACTGCCTATCCTATGTCCACTATAGTGTAGCCACAATTGTTTGGGATGCTCTGTGTATTGCATGTGTTTGAGGCGGCTACTCACATTACTGAGATGTGCATAGTCTCACACCAAACATGCACAGCATGCATTATGCGTAGGTATGTTACATGTGTACATGGCCTACACCTCACCTATGACATGCACATTTTATTAGCAATATTAAATGTAGAACACACTCACCAGCATGAGTCTGCTGCTTTGCTGTCACACCAGAGGGACCTACAAGGATATGAAACAGTTTGTCAGTGGCAACAACTGTGGCATTGCTACTGTGGCTTTGCAATCTTACAGTAGCACAATGGTTGACAGTCACAGGCCTACACATCATGTTCCAAATTATCAGTATTGAACAACACCAGGCTCCACATCTTCTAACTACACAGTACACATCTCACATATGCATGATCTAACAATAGAGGTAACAGCAGTCTACAGATATGCCATCTTACCTGCACGCTCCATGTGAACTTGCTGGGGGGCTCCGGCCTCCATGATGATGTATGTGTGCTGTTGTTGTTGTTGTTGGCCGGGAGCCCCCAGACTCAGGAGCAGCTCCTCCACTCTGGTGAGGGGGGGGTGGGTGGCAACCCCACCACCTGTGGCAAGCTGTTGCCTACGGACATCAGACGCATGCTGCCGGACATGTCTAAGTAAATAACTGCAGTGATGTCGTACCTGCTCATAAGTCCGGTTATGCATGCCTTTGTCATTTATCCTACGGACAACATCTTGCCATAGCACAGTCCACTCATGCTGGTCCTGGCTGGTTCTTGAAAATAGCAGCGTGTACTGTTTGATGAGACAGTTGGTTAGTATCTCATCCTCTGCACGGCTGTAGGCAGGATTGCGATGGTGGGACATGGCCCTGGAAGACAAGAAAACAATATATGTGAGCAAGTCATGGCACACTTAACATTCTACAGTACAGATATCACTGAACTGCCATAAATAGCAAACTATTGTCTGTCAGAGGATACACACTTTCAATACCACATATCAGTGCTCACCCCCCAACTGCCTGACACTGCCTGACATGCTCTATATATTAAAACATTTTCTGTACAGCAACAAAGAGAAACCACTATGTAAGACTATGCAACAGTACATGGCACACTGTATGCGACACAATGCACGACCTAGCCACAGTAGGTATATATCCAGTTACAGTATTACCAGTATACCACATTAGTTGTTGATGGAAAACCCCTGCCTACAATATATGCACATTCGTGAATATAGGAGGCATACTGCTGTACTAGACTATGCATGTTGCTAGATACCCACTTATATCTTGTAACACACATATGACCGGGGCATGTTACAGGCATACCCACACACACATCAGACATAAATACAGGACACAGAGGTATGGCAACCCAGATGAGCTTTACGTGTGTACCATGCAGTACCGTGTGTCAGTACTTACAAACCCTTATGCCTGAGGTATGTAATCTGTGAGGACTACAGGGAACACACAAAACAGTGTTTCCAAGCAATGTGGACATACACCATACTGTGCTGTTTAGGCCTACAGCTTCAGGTAGTACTACAGTTCATACAGGGGTTTGATTCACCAGCAGTACCAATCAATGAGCATACATGTACTACTTTATCCTCCAATGGCACACCCCAGTTAACACAAAGGGACTACGTTGAACCATATGCCATACTGCTTTTTCTGGCTAGCAATAGCATACACATCTTTTGCTGGGATCAGAGCTAGGACACATAATACCATGACAGAAACAATTTCCCACTAAGCTATCCCACATATACACAACTGTGACACATTCGCCAACATATTCACCATCACACTCAGTCAACCTCACATAGCAATTATTGCAATAAGTACATGTGGATGTGTACTGGTTCATAGGTAGGTTATAGGCTATTGGCCCTAGGGCCTATAGAAGCCTAGCCAGACAGAACCCTGGCCTTTGACACCCAAGTAATTTAGTTCCATGTGTCCCTGTCAAGCAGAGCCACAGAGGTGATTCCCGGAGTGTCTCCCATCCAATCATCAAGACTATTCATGATGAGTGCTACTGAGGAGCTTTGTTTGCTATTGCTAGGTAGTTTGTTCCACAGTATGGGATGTCTGAGATAGGAATCTATCCCTCCAGCATGTTCTGTCTATTGTGGTGACAAGGTTTAGGTCCCTAGAGCGTGTAGCTCGTAGGGATAGTGATCTATTTACGTGGAGCATGTCCAACAGCTCTGGGTTTGACATAGCTTTATATGTTAGGCAGGGGTCACCTCTGGGTTGCCAGTATACAACACAGTGTAGCTGTGGTTTGGTGAGACGGTATGCATAGGGCACCTGTTTGAGGACAGTATTACTCTTTGTGAGATATATCTGTGGCCTTTCCAGTTGCTGTAGATGTCTTGTAAGGTACATACCAGAAGGGGCATTGTACTCTATAACGGGTTTTGTGAGTGATGAGTAGAGGGGAGCACTGACCTCTTTTTCCCCTGGATGACACAGCTTTTGTGATGAGGTGTGCCATGTAGACAGATTACATGACTAGTGTGGCACTGTGATTATCAAGGGTGAGACTACTGTCCACCTGTGTCCCATGGTCTCTTATCACACTATCAGTGTTACGTCGACTACCACCTATGTGGTAGCTCATGGGTACAGAGTTTTTAGCAAAAGGGATGTGAATGTATTTCAGACATTGGGCTTGAGGCCATGGCTTTGTCACCAGGCATCTGTCACAGTAAATGTGACTCTGTCTCTCCCTGCCTCTATATATATATATACATATATATATATATATATATATATATATATATATTTATATATATATATATCTATATACATATATATATATATATATATATATATATATATATATATATATATATATATATATATATATATATACACACACACACACACATACATATAAACATCCATTGGTGTACATATAGATATACATATAGGCACATATACAGTCCACCTTTCATGGTGGGAATATCAATTATGCGAAGTATGTGAGGTATACAGTTATGTAATGATATTGCACAGTCTTGTGCGAAATGCATTGAAGGTGTTCTCAGCCCATGTGGCTTTAGTAGGCCTCACTGGCTGCAACACTGCAAACCTAACAAATCACACCCACAGCGTTTAACCACCACATGTCATATACCAGCAAACAGCCATTGTCCACACTACTGTACAAAACACAGATGACATGGTTCAGATGTTTGACATTTATTGCTGAGCTACATATATCACAGTTATGTCCCACTGCACACAGCTACACACACTGATTTGTCCATGGCAGTAGTTATGCAGGGCATCTGTGCATAGATACATACTGCTGCCACATATTCATGTTTCAAATTATGTAGAGTAGTCTTCAAATACATCTACTACATGCCAGTAAATACATATCTATTACATACCTTTCCTTTGTATGTGTTTGTAGTTTTCACTTTGCTGTATCTTTGGCTTTATTTTAGATTTTTATCAGGTTTTTTTTCCACTGGTGTGGGTGGGGGTGTGCAACTCTCTCTCTGTCTCTGTCTCTGTCTCTCTCCCTCTCTCTCTCTCTCTCTCTCAGCATCTGCAATGGGATGATTGCAAATGTGGCCAGCAGGTACAGCCTGCTTTTATAGGTATCTGCACATGTGCATGTGATGGCCTCTGTACCAATTGGTGGCCACCATTTGGTAATTGCATGCAGCCTGCTGTGTGGTAGTTGCAGTACTCACTGTCATAGCAACCCAATGTTATAAATTGCTATGTCAGGTAGGCATAGCCCTTTCAGCTTTCTAAAGTGGGGCCCATTCTTGTTTGCTGTGGACACCGTTGTGTAAGTCAGAAGGTTGGTATACTTCTTATATGTGAAGCTAGGGGTGTAGCCAGTGATTTAAATGTTGTACTCAAACCTGAATGTTGCCACTTCCACTACACAGTTGTCAGTGTAGAATTGTGCTCACCCCTACAAATACTAACACAAGATACATGGGTGTATGTAGTTTCTTTTCTACTTATACAATTATTTGTGTTATGGCATTCCTATTTGTCCTTTACATTCACTCATTCTGATGCATGATATATTGATTTAAGCAACAATTTGTTGTATGTTTACCATGGCTCAGTGGTACTTCATGCAGTCTAGTGTGTACAAGGTCCGGGGTTCGAGACTGACAGAGGTATTTTATTTTGCTGCTGAGCAGAACAAGGGCCCTGACATACAGAGTGACTAAGGCATTTTTATGCAGTTGTAAGTGGGTTTGCGCAGGTTTGCACGATGCTTAGCAATACGTAGCTAAGCGCACACTCACACAAACTCACTAACTACTGCTTAAAAGTGCTTACTCCCGCTAACCCCCGCGCTCATTTCCTTGAAAGAAAAGAAAATGGGGAGATAAGAAAGTGGTGAAAAAGGGGCACAAAGAGGGAAAGACAGCAGGGAATACAGCTCAGGATGTGCAGGATGGGTGTAGGGAAGGTCCATAGCTGCCCATTTCTTTAACAGCAGCAGCTGTGTATATACTAATAATTTGGATAGAAATTTGAAACCTTCCACCCCTGAGAGAGGGGTGAGGACAACGAAGTATGTTGTACTGCCAATTAAATTTCAGTTTATGTGTCCAGCAGACATGTGTGCAAAATGGGCAGCTACGTATGGGGCGTAATTTTTTTGTGGGAACAGATTGCTCGTTTTTTTTTTTTTTTAGGTGAGAGTGGAATGTGGGGAAGGGGAAGTAGGTATATTTGGGGAGATAGGTTGGGGAGGTAAACAGACAAGACAAACAAGACACATACAGGGGTGGAATATGACACATGGGGTTGGTGAACACCATTGATGGGGAAGGGTGTTTGGAAATCGCAAGCCCATGAGCCCACAGATGGCAACAGTTGAACTGAGATCCCCACCCATGGGCAGTCACCACTGCACCTTCACAGTCCAGAGGGTGCCTGTGCTGGGGGCTTCATAGGAGGGGCAGGCTCACCCATGAGTCATGCCACTCTTGTCTCGAGCTGGCATAGAGGATCAGCGACTGAACGCTCGATCTCCCTATGCACCACAGCCTGGACCGTTTGGAGGGTGATAGGTGGCCCTCCTCCGGCCACGCTTGCACAGAGGGGGATGAGCCCCATCCCCTGCAGCGCTTCCACCCAAAGGTGGCACAGGACCAATGGAGGAGGAGGTCCCAGGCTGGGCACCGGACCTGCTGGTGCCAGGTGCCATCGCCAGCTGAGGTGGGACAGGTGGGTCCGCTGGGACCGGCCTTCCCATACATTCTATGTTTAGGAGGATTTAATGACAATATGAGTTAGTAATAGCCAACAGCATTCCAATTTAGTTGTAACAGCATACAGTAGTACTCCCATTAACCCAACACACCAGAGTTCCAACAGTTGAACAGCAAGCATAACACATGCATATATAGAACAACAGTGGACATTCCAACAGCATGCAGGATTGACTGGTGGCAACAGGTCACCAAGACTGTGGTATGTGAACAGGGCACATGCATCAAAGTAAATGCAGATATTTATAAACCAATAGGACATGTGTCCCAACAAATGTTATGAAATTAGACATACCCATTGAGGTGTGGAATTGCATTGTTTATGCATATACAGTAGGGTGTAAAAAGATACCTCCATTAACAACTTATATATACTTGTAGTTTACACTACATTCCTATTGACTGCAGTTATATATCCCCTACATGTATTATTACACTGGGCAATGTCCGTTAAATTGTAAAATGGGTTTTGCTAGTTCTTCATATACCTGACCTGTATCTGACATACAAACTGTCCTGGATGCAGATGTTACTGCTACATATCTATATATTTCATTTATATTTATATATCTACATGTCTGTATGTGTTCAGGTGACATTATCAGGTATATGTTGATAGCCCCCTACATTTCTAGCAGCACACTGACATTTCTGGGGAACAAAATAATAAGCTACTCATGTGCCAGATTAACATGTACATGCCGGCCATGAACCAACAGTTGAGGACTGTATACATGCTTAACAGCTACTGGCACTCCCTTCATCCACTTTATATGGGCCTACCCATGTGTGGGTTGACTGTGCTTAATACAACAGTACTATTTCTATAATGCAAGGGTACAACAACATATCGAAGAAAGTGACACGGACACACTCCAGGAATTATACCTTTATTAATTACATTACACACTTTTCTAGTGGCTATCTCATTTATTTGATATATCAGTGCATGCAGAGGTCTTTTATTCAAGACATATACCTTTATTAATGGGTTACAACACCTTTTTATGCTGTATCACTTATTTTATATAACAGTACATGCAGATAAGTTATTCAACACTCATTATACCTTTATTAATGGGTTACAATACTCTTTTTCAGGCTCTCTCACTTCTTTTATATGACAACACATGCAGAATAATTACTAACCTGCCTGGTGGCGGAGCCTTAGCAGCCTATCTGCATAGGCTTGCTGATTCGCAGTACAGACACCTGCAGCTGTGAAGTAAATGAAGGGATATTGAGACATACCTATCCATAACATAGACTACAATAGTAATTCTTACATACTTCATTCCATGGCTACATACTCAGTAGTGGCCAGTGGGGCATTTTCCATTTCACGGGCCTCCTGTATCCACTGGTTCAGTTGGTCCTCCTTGCATCTCTTCAGGTCTGAGAAGTGGTGTCTGACCTGCTCACCAGTCCTAGGGATGCCTGTGGCACTGGTGAGATCATGTGCTAGATGGTTCCAGGCTTCTGCTTTGTACTCAGTGCTCTGAAACTGGCCCTGCAGGAGTCTTGCATCATAATGATGGACAAGGAGCCAAACCATTACTTTTGAGTTCTCAGTGCCCCACCGTTGCACTCGAAAATGAGAGCCTCTCCAACACCGGCCATACTGTCTGCAGATGGGAGCTACAACCAGTTATGGCAATTATTCCCGCCTATGGAGCTTAAATATGCCTCATTTCCCACACTTATTTGTGATTGGCCTGTTTTGAAAATTCTCAGCTAAAAGCAAACCTGCTTAGCAATGGGTAAACTTCCATTGAGATATATATATATATATATATATATATATATATATATATATATATATATATATATATATATGAGTGTTTTGGTAATGAATCCATATTTAAAGCTGTCATGGCTTAGTGGTTTAGTACTGTGGTTATGGTGCACAGTATCCCGGGTTCGAGGCCTGTCATTGCTTTTTTTTTTACTACTGGCCAGACCGGCTAGGAGGTGTGACTGTGTTTAGCCGACTTTGCTAAACTTTGCCCAACGTTGCTCGACATTGCTCTACGTTGCTCTACACTGCCTGACGTTGCCCAACATTGCGCTAGTTAGCGCAGTGCGCAGCTCCGCGTGAACATGTTTTGTTTGCGCTAGTTGGTGCGATGAGCAGCTATGCGCAAAACTATTGCACTAGTTAAAGCAGTGCTCAGCTATGAGCAATTGTACTTAACTGTGCTTAATACTAGTAAAATTTGCTTAGTAGTGCTTTACATTGCTTAAGATGCATTACTTATGCATTTATCAGTATGCATGACCATTCCACATTCTTATATATATATATATATATATATATATATATATATATATATAATATCGTTCACTACCACATAGGCCATTTCAATGCATTTTACTAAGATTTAAAAAGTAAATGTCAGGAATTCTATTTATGCACACATTTCCGACAGAAAATAGGTAGGGGAGTGGCGGGACTTGAACCGGGAATGCCTCCTCTTTGTGCGAGGGCTCTACTACTACGCTATTGCTATTTGGCTTAATTTGCATATAAATAATTTATTATCCTCTTCAATGTCTACACTGCTACCTGTAGCTAAGCAATGGGCAAACCTGCGCATACACGTGCAAATACGGGCAGCTATATCGTGAATAATAAAAAAAAAAGGAAACCTTTACATTTTAAATTTGTACAGGGATTTAGAATGTGGGGGAGTGTAGTGTTGGGTATGTGGACATTTGAGCAGACTTGCTCATTTCTGTTGACATTTGCAGTTTAGGCACTTGCAGGGGTGTGGATATTTGGACTGCTCGGCAGTCTGACAGGCCCCCTACACTCGTGCAAGCCCTGTGTAAGCCTTAGAGTTGAGTTAGCACACCCTTATGAATATGCATGATGCACTGACATCATACTCTTACACTGCAGTTTCCATGTAAGACTTAGTTAGTCTTACACGGAGGATTAGTGAATCCTGACCAATGTCGATTTATGTTGTATAAATGCATAGTTATGCAAACCATAAATACTTATTATTAAAGGAAAAATGCTAAAAGGATTAACTGAAATGTGAGCTCAGATCTCCCTGGACTAGATCAAAAGTTACAGGAAATGTTGGAAAGATAAGATAAACAACAAGACTGATTGACAGACAAGTAGCTTGAGTTCTTCTAAAGCATTATTTTTATTAAAACATAATTGTTAAAATGTTTACAGGCAACACTATTTGGTAATTGTAATAAAATGTCACAATTGTGCATAGATGTCACTGATAATCTGTTTGCAAGTAAATGTTAAAAAAAAACTCAGTTGCATCAAGTACAGCCAGCAGATGGGCTATAGTATACATACAGTTCAAATCAATTGTGCAGGAGGGTATAAATACCTACTAGTGGTAAGAAACAGCAAAAGCTTTAAAAAAATGACCAAATCAGACAAAGGTCTATAGTTTAATAACCTAATAAAGCAAATGTATAACCAAAGTGTTGGGCTGGTATACATTCTATTCTCACAGCATAAAGCAAATAAACAATAATGCAGTACTACAGGGGATGGGTACTTTCTTAATTTTACACTGACTGTGTGAGCAGTATGTATTGCAAATGGGTCTAAAATAAAGTTGCAGGAAGAAATAACATCTCACTCCTTCTTGACAATACTCTTTCAGAGTGGAGGGGAAACAGGTATAAGTGCATTAGAAATATTGGTAAACAGATTAAACCTGACAGGATAAGATATTTTGCAAGTTGCTAATAGCTTTCATGCTAGTTATTAATGTTAAATTGTATTTACAACCTGTTAAACTGTAAAGCTATACAAGAGATGGCTTAAAATTGCTTTATTACAGCTATACAAGAGAGAGTAAAGATATGTAAAAAATTGAACAAGAATGGTCACTATTTTTAATATGTTTTTGGCAGGACAGTGTTGGCATGCAAAAAGCATAGTTGCCTCTGGTGGCAATTCCACTAGATACTTCTAAAGAGACATAAGAATTTTCCAAGATTTTGCTTGATGCTAATGTTACTAAATTTGTAAGATTGGACTAAGTGTATTTTACAGTCTTTGTATGTACAACTGCAAAATAATTCAGTACAAATTAAATTAATGTATAGTGATAAATATGTGTAAAAAAAACATGTTTAAAAAAAATGGGTCCAGGGTACCTACAAGAGTGAAATGCATGAATAGCAAACAGTTTGTGTAAATACATACTGTATAAGATACATTGTAATAAGTTCAAAAGTAATTTGTCAAGTTGTGATATTATCACTGGTTTCATTTTATCATTGGTTTTTGGACCATAATTTTATCTGTACTAGTATTGGTTACCCCAACTAGAGAAAATATATTGAAATATTGCATTCATACAGCTAATGGGCTAATATGTAAACAGCATTTTTCAGAGTATATTTCACTGTCAACCAAGATGTTAATGGGCAGTTCAGAGATATGACCACAATGTTATGTTTAAAATTACATTAAAACTGTATATTTTCAGCAGTGTATAAATGCTTGGAGTAGCACATAGTTCTTGTCTCTTATAGATATTAGTCTATCTCTAATCTTTTGATATTAATATAAGTAAATAGTTAATTCAACAGGTGCAAAGAGTTAATAAAATAGTACTAAGTCATAAATGATTGCAAAACAATAAATGAATCAAGTAATGATCAACTAATGCAGACACAGCTCATAACTGATAGAATATTTTCAGAGAATGGTCTGCAAATGAAAAAGTTGTTAAATACATTCAGTTTTAGTAGCAATACTTGATATAATTGTATTAACTATGTAAAATTGCATTTTGACATGTTGTATCAAAAGAAGACTAAATGTTTTGTTTCTTAATGTGTTTTCTATATAATGTGGTCAAAATACATATCAGTATAAAGTGTTCTGAGTATATTTTAAAATAAAAAGAGGTAATTGTAAGATTATGCTCAACAAGGTTTTAAGGTTGAAAGTAATTCTGCTAGACATATGCAACATAAATAAGGTATAAAATAAAGCTTACTTAAATGTAGAAATAGAGTTTAGTAATATGTGATCAGCATCCATACTAAATGACTGTGGCTTGAAAAATAAGGAACTTGCTTAATGGACATGTTTTCATACAGAATCAGCAAAAATGTAAAAGCTGACCTCTTATGCATGCATTACATTGTCAATAAGAGCAAAAATGTAAAAAGAAGAGGTATGTTTTCACATTGCCAGGAAAAAAAAGCTAATCTGGTTCCTTAAAGGCTGGACAAACAGGAAAACAATCTACATCATAAGACATTGTTAAACAAGGAGGCTTAAAAATATTATCATCAAGTCAGCATCTGCAACAGGATGAGCAATTCTCCAAAATAGAATACCAAGAGGAAATGTATATGTGTGTGCATGACTAAAATTGTATATAAAGATCTGTATTAATCCAGTTATGTTAGGGGTATTGGTAGGGACACATTTGTCCGGAGGTAAATATTATAACATCCATGCTGACTGAGAAGTAAAGTAGAACAATAACTAAAAGCTGCAACATTAGTACATGTAGTTTGTTATCAAAAGCTATTTGTTACTGCTCTGATTTGGGTGCTGCAAAGTATATTCTTTTATCACTGTACATTCTGCAAGCTTCTGTGTGCAACAAGACTGTAAATGTAACTATAACCAGACTTTTATTTCAGCAGAATCCAGCCAGCAAATGTCTTAAGAAGATATCAAATCCATCACAGTAAGCAGCACCATATAACTACAATAGCAAAAATTAATTTTACAAAGGCCACATAAGTACCTCACAAAGAGGATTAATGGCCTAAAACAGTTGTCCTACACTGACCTTCTCAAAAAACTCCAGCTTTACTCTGTAGCATATCGCCTACTCCGAGATGATCTCTGCCTAACATATAAAGCTATGTCAAACCCAGAGCCATTGGACATGCTACACCTACAGAAATTCCAATCCCTCTGAGCTACACGCTCAAGGGACCTAAGCCTTGTCACCACAATAAACAGGACATGCTGGAGGGATAGATTCCTGTCCCAGAGACTTCTCATACTCTGGAACAGGCTACCCATCTAATGTCAAGCAAAGTTCTTCACTCTTCAGGAAAAGTCTTGATGAGTGAATGGGAAATAGGAAATACATCCCGGGATCACTTCTGTGTCTCTGCTTGACAGTGACACAGGAAAATAACTTTCTTGGGTGGCGTAAGCCAGGGAACCTTGTTGGCTAGGCTTATGTAGGCCCTCAGGCCAATAGCCTAGTACCTACCTATGAACCTATGAGACCAATAAACTAAAGGTTTTATTTAATGCATGGATAGTTAAAGAAATAAACATGAATAATGGTATAGGACAAGAGTGTCCTATGATCAATATTTTATTTGTTTTGGTTATGAATACAGTAGTTAAAGAGGTAAATCATAAAATGAAGAATGCAGGTTAAAAAATTCAAATGGAAATTGAAATTCCAGTCATGATGTCTTATTTAGATTATATTATCATAACAACTAAAAATATAGAGTGGTGAAGGTGCAGCTTGATATCTTTGCTGAGCACACATAACAAGCCTGGTTATAATTGGAGAGATCCAATGCCCAACCATAAATCTTTGCAGTACATGGATCTTTACCTACTACCATGTACTACAAAAGTTAGAGAAAAATTGTGTAGCAACAATAAGTGTGTACATCCTTTTCACATGGATCCAAGAATAAACGGTAAAGGCAGGAACAATGCATCTTGATATATCAAATGAAAAACGTATCATTTTAATAAAATGCACAAACCAAGCCACTTTCACTAAAATTAAAATAAACAAAAAAATCTTATGTTGGGATAAGCCAGACAGTCTATAAGGAGTTTTGCCACAATACCCCCTTACTTAACTATATTAACTCCTTCTCCAAACAGCTGCAGAGAAGGGGAAAACAGCAATGTAGAACTGTTATTTACTCTCTTTGTCAGTGGCATTCTGCTGTAAACAAAGTTATGGTCAAACTGCACATATAGTTCAAAGACATACAGAAAACAAAACTCCCCACTCCCACATTCCTATTTTCATAAAATTAAAGTTCATCGATACGAACCTCAAATATCAAACAATGAATTTCCCCAAATCATACTTATAATAGGGGCACTCTCTTTTACTACTATTCAGTGTTAGTTATTTGATAATTAATAACTCACTGGATATGATTGTAGTTAAACAATGCACTTTCCTTACACACTATCTACTTATGAATGTTAGCAAAAGCATTTGAAATTATTTGAAATTATTTTATTATTTTATAAAAGCTGCTGATATACTGCCTTCTTATACCAGTGTTTTAACTATGTATTCATATCTATATATATATCTATATTTAATATATATATATATAAATATATATATATATATATTTATATATATATATATATATATATATATATATATATATATATATATATGGGTCTACTTCATAAGATCGACAGACCATTTGATCGACATTTATTTGGTCGACAGACCATTTGGTCGACAACCAGTATTCAAGGCAAAAATCAGGGAATTGCCCCCCTCCCCAATGTTGTATGACCCTGGAGTTGATATATATATAGTTTGGGGGGTGTGAAGCCCCCCCACCTATTTTCATTTAAAATGTGTAGTTTTTGTTGTATTTTCATGTTTTAAATGGAAATAGGTGGGGGGCTTCACCCCCCACCTACCCCCAACTATATATATATCAACTCCAGGGTCGCACAACATTGGGGAGGGGGAAAAATCCCTGTTAAGTACTGGTTGTCGACCAAATGGTCTGTGAACCAAATGAATGTCGATCAAATGGTCTGTCAAGTCTTATGAAGTAAACCCATATATAGATATATAGATATATGTATATATGTCTGGGTTTACTTCACCTCACCTAAATCTCATTTGACTGAGACCAAATCACCTAATTTTCAAAATACTGAAAACCCATTTGACTGAATTTCATTTCACTGAATTACAAGCCATAGACATGGTGTGGGTTTCCCTTCACCTGTGACTTGTTTGTGATATAACGGATTACTGTAACTTACAGTGCTGACTGTCAGAATACCGATAGTCATGTAGAAAGTAGTGTTGTAGTGCTTCTAAATGTGGATATGTCTCTTTACATTTTGATGGGAAGTATCTAAAGTAATATGGCAGATGTGTTGTGTGTTCCCAGCAGTAGTGGCAGCGTGTACAGTACAGTAAGGCAAGTGCAAGATATATGCCCTTTTCCCCACTGCGGCATGATCCTGGAGATATAGTTAGAGGGGTGTGGGAGCACAGCCCCCGACAGAGTTCGTTTTTATATTGTCTGGTTTCTGTTAAGAGGGTAAGTAAGTAGTTTTTAAATTCTGGAAAAAGTTAGTCATTAGTGTTGTAAGTGTGTATGTCTTTGGTTTAAAATTTAGTCTTTTGAAATTTATCATTGTAAGCTTTCAGTGAAATCAGATTCAGTCAAATGAGTTTTCAGTATTTTGAAAATTAGGTGATTTGGTCTCAGTCAAATGAAAGTTAATCAAATGAGATTTAGGTGATGTGAAGTAGACCCATATATCTATATATGTGTGTGTGTGTGTGTGTGTGTGTGTGTGTCTCTCTCTCTCTCTCTCTCTCTATATATATATATATATATATATATATATATATATATATACACATGCACATACACTATATATTTTATATTCTACTAAGAGATAGTGTTAAATTTTACATATTCTGTAATCTGAAATGAATCCATCCTTTAGATGAATATTAAACCAAGGCCCCATCTGCTTGAGTTGGTGGTAGCTCAGGTGGCTGTAAAAGGTCCCACAGCATCTACTGAATAATGTAGGGAAAATTCTCCAGTGCCTTGGATAAGTTTCTCCTAGTAGTAGAAATACCACCTCTGGTCTCCCCAGAAAAGACTCCTAGCCTAGTAGCTCAATACTTCTTCTCACTTTCCTTGTAAAATATATTTACTTATATAACAATTCTTGTATTTTTTCTTCTTTTTTTTCATATAATTTTTTTATTTGTCAAAGAACTTTCTATTTTTATGTTCTAAATTTTCCAGTGCATCATTGTGTTCTTTTATATTTTTCTTTATCTACTTTTCTCACATGATAGTGCCACTGTACAAAACATTTTTTTATATATTTCCTTAAATATCCATCTTTCAGACCAATGTTTATAAATTGTTCTCATAGTAATATTATCTTTTTTATAACTATATTACTAATCACTTTCCTTCTTTATCCAATGCTTTCTCATTTACCCTTTTTATTCTTTTGCCTAGTTTATATATATCACTTGTTTTCCTTTAGCTCTAGCCATATTGCAAGATGAACAGAAAATCCTATTTCAACTACCTCACCCTTCTCCTTTAACTAACCCTTCTTATACTATAAAATAATCTATTTCAGTTCTATACATACCCCTTTTGTAAATCCATGAATTTTTGTCCCAAAGTTTTAACTTTCTACATCTTATAACTTCTAACATTTTCTTAGATATTTTCCTTTCTTTTTACACTTGCTTCTTAAATCACAATTAAAGTCTTCTGTTATTATAATATTCATATTTACCACTACATACAATTAATATAGGCATATAATGTTATAATTCTATATACTTCTTCTTTCTATTTTAAATCTACAAAGCTTCCCATTTTTGTTAAAGTTACATCTAATATCTTCACTGTATTTCTGTAGAATATGGCTATTCCAGAACATCTCTCATTTCCCAAATTCCATATTATCTTTCCTCTCCATAGCCTCTCTGTAATCTTTCTACATTGGTCAAAAATCTTGTGTCTTGCAATATAATTACATCTACATCACATGTATTACACCAGTCCACAATTCCTATTCTTCTTACTATATTCTTAATAATATTCAAATTTACAGAAAGCACTCTGACATTTTTATTTTCCCTTAGATTCATGGCTTCATAAATTCATAACTAATTAGTGGGCCAACTTTCTTAATAGCCTATTTAAAGCCTAACCAATTTCCTTCTCAAAGGTGAAAATTAAACACTGCACCTTGTGCCTGTGAATCAAACACCTTAACCATCATACCAAGCCCCAGTTCTTAGCTGTATAAATTCTTTTTCACACATTTCCTTTTATTTTTTTCTTTTGTATTTATACCTTTAAATGCCCTTTTTCTGTCTTTTACGCTTTCACCAATAGAATAATTTTTCCTTTTACTACCTCTCAGTTTATGTCTTCTTCATCTCTTATTTCAGAAATGTCTTCTGTCCTCTTCATTATTTTTTTCTTATAATTTTTCTTTTTCTAAAATTTCTGTTCTTTGTTCATTTTCTTATTCTTTACACTTTTCATTTTTGCAATCCATCCATAAATGTCCAGTTTTGTTACATTAATAACATTTCATTTCGCATTTATACATCATGTCCCATTTCCTCACAAATGTAACATTTTCTTTTGTCACTGTTAACTTATCAAATGTTCTTCACTTCCACAAAAAAGAAAAAGAAAAAAAAAATTGGGTTGTCCCTAATATTCTCCTCCACATTTATCATACTTGCTATATGTATATTTTTCTCTTTCTATTTTTAACACAATATGAGGCTGCGGTAGTGCAGCAGTTAGCATTGTCGCCTCACAGCAAGAGGTTCTCCCGTTCGATTCTCGGCTAGAGCCCCTTCTGTGTGGAGTCTGCATGTCCTCCCTGCGGTCAAGTGACGCTAAAGACATGCAGGTGGGTGCGAGCATGAATGGGCATGCCTTCTTTGAAGGTTGGGCATTGGGCTGGCAACTCAGCACCGTAAAAATCCACTGCCAATCATGAGTGGACCGGAGTTCCGCTGTGGTGACCCCTAACCGGGAAAAGCTGAAAGACTTTATTAAAATTTCAGCTACCATTCCATAAACCCTTTTTGACATAAATGTTTGCAATGTCCGGTACTTCTTTACATAAATTTATTTTATTTATTATTATTTATTTTACATTTGTTGACCAGGATTGTCCGACTGAGCTGAAGAACCCTTTTTCAGTGGAGGTCTGGGGAGAAAAGCTCCAACATATTATACAGTTTTCATTATAAATTAGCATTAAACAGCAATGTTACAGGATTATTACAAGGCATTAAGTAGCAATACAGTGTTATACAGTGTCAATCATCAGGAGTATAGCAAAACTATTTCCTGATATATAAAAAGAAATATGTCATTAAGATGAATATAGTTTTTGGGGTGAGTGGTTACAAAAACCCAGTTTTATCATAATGTAGTTGCATGAAGGCAAGATAATTACAATAGAATGTTTCTCTGATGCGATTTGCTTAATAGATTTTAGAAGACAGTAGAAAGAGTAGTCAAGGAAGATAAGAGAGAGCTAGTGAGAAGAGTGAGTTAAGGGCAGAAAGTAGATTAAGGTATGAGAAGTAGGGGGATGTTAAGGAGGGAGAGTGCAGTGGCAGGATCAGTGTCTTTTAAAGTGCTCTTTGGTGGCTGTCTTAAATTGTTTAGGTTGTGTAAGGGTCCTGATTTCTAGTGGGAGCCTATTCCAGGCAATAGTGGGGTAATTGCTGTACATGTTGCATCCAAATTTAGACTTGGGTTTGTAGATTTGTAGTAGGTCTTGGTTAGAGCTTCGGAGAGGTCTGGAGGGAGAATAATGGGAGATGAGAAGGGATAGTGCGGGGCAGTAGGAAGGCTGGTATAGGATAGAATGGATGATCTGGAGCTGAGAGAGAAGAAGATGGTGGGGTAATTCAAGCCAGTTTACATGTTTTAGAGAGAGACAGTGATGGGATTTGTAGGTTTGTTGGGCAGCAAATCTAGCTACCTTGTTGTAGGTAGATTCAAGTTTGGTCAGGAGTGCTGAGTTAAGATTTGTGAGAATTTGAGAATTGCACATTAGACTAGGTGGAAGGTAGGTAATCTTGGCTTCAGAGGTAAGGAATTTCTTGTTATGGTAAAGGAGCCTAGTTTTGAATGAGTCTTTTTGATACAGTTATTAACATGCAAGTCAAATTTAAGCTGATCGTCGATGGTTACGCCTAAGAGCTTAGTGCTGGATTCTACCTGAATGGGAATGTTATTAAGGGACTGTACGGAGAAGGAGGGTTTAATATTGTTGAACTTTTTAGGTAGTCTGAATTAAATTAATTAATTAAATTAGGAAATCTTTCAAATGCCTTTCAAAGTCTCTCTTTATACCTCTCTTTGAAATTGTACATGAATCATCTTTTTATTTCCCAATTAAATGCTTAAAAGATTCCATAAGTTACAATCTTTCTTTTTTTCATATTGTGCAAGAAAATTTTCCATTGAAAAAAAACAATCTGTAATGCAATGTCACAAAATGTTATTTTGTTAATAAGAATAAATGGTCTTAGCTCATGTGCTTTTACTCCCAAAAGAGCTATTAAATGGTCCCACACTTCTTACCTCTTCGTTTTTTTGTCTTCTGTACTTTGAGTCCTTACACTGTACTTCCGTTTTTCATTTTCTTTTGCCTTCTATTCTGCTATTCTACTTTTGCCTTCTTTTACTTTCTGTAGATGTGCCTTTTTCCATCTATTCACTATTCTTCAGGATTGTCTCTGCCTCCTTCTTTTGTATTTTCTCCATAATGTCCCCCCCAGAAAATATTTCCTTCATTTTCTGACTCACTCTGCACCACCATTTCTTTAAGTAAATCATCCCGCAACTCTCCAGACTGGAGGGTTGTAATTACACATGCATCATTTTCTGACTCTTCTCCATCAAACAGGTTTCTTTGAAATATTTCCACAGAATCCTGAACACATTCTCCAGTCTCAATATTTGCTTTCTCCTTCATTTCTTTCACCAATCCATCATCTCCTTCTCTCTCCATTTGCCTCCCTGTTTCTATGGGCCACCTCTGTGCCTGGAACAGAAACAGGAAGTGCTCCTCCAAAATGGGTTCCACTCATAACAGTGATGAGTAAGGGAAGTTCCCTAATGCCCTAGCCAAATTTAACCTAATAATACAAATACCATCTCAGTTTTCTCCTGGTTTGCATTAGCAATAGTTAACAGCAGTTCAAAGATGTGAAAATTAGCCAATTATGAGGTCCTTCCTCATTGCACCTACTATGTCTCTGACAGACTATAACTTAACCTGATAAATATAAATATGTGAGTCAGAAACTGATTAAAGTCAAGAAGATATAAAATTGAACACTATTCCTTCATAAATAATCTGGTCCAAAATCAAAGACAGCCACCTAACAAGAAGAAGAAAAAATGCAAAACCAACGTCAGTTATTAGAATAACTTTACTGCCAGGTACAGACCCTGCAGCTCTTCTAAACCATCAGTGAACGCCAACATTTTCATCACCAGTCATCCAACCACAATCTATAAAAGTAACTCTATGTTCAAAACGAAAATGAATGAAGCATGCCAAACACACCCTTGACATTACAAATGCTGACTCTCTTTGACAGATAGCTAACCATACTACTAGGGCCCCAATATCCTCGATCAAGTCCTCAGAAATATGACTACTTCTTTCACATCTCCATATGTATCACCCTGCCTTGTTAAATCATAAATGAGTGACCTTTCCTTAAAAACTGGTAGTGCTTCACCTGTAAATACCTTTGTGTTTAGGGACGTCTCAAAAGCAAACCTGCCTCAGTTACTCGATGACCTAAATAAATTCTGCAGTATTTCTCATCCACTGGATCCCATTGCTAAAGCTGCTGGTGAATATGGCTTTGACTTCAACTCTCACTTAATAGCTGTATTGATAAGGCAGTCCTTATACTTACCAAATATAATGAGAAATTTAAAAACAAACTCCTGTGGCTGATTACCTATATAAATAATTATATACAAATAGAAAGAAATTGCTTAATGATTACAAGAGGTCTCATTCTACTTTCCTTAAGAGTACTGTTAAACAAACTAGCAAAGAGCTTAAGTGGATAGGAAGCTCAAAGCTGAGTATGAACTCAAAATTGCCACTAAAGCCAAAAAAAACTACACATTTTTATTTAACTGTGTCAATGACTTGAGAGCTAATAGCTAAAATGTTCAGAGCTAGTTCACAATAGTACTGCACACTCTAACCCAAAGCAAATAGCTAACAATTTAGTGCAAATTTTAATTAATCTACCGTTATAACTATTCTACAGGTTCCACAATACCTGCTGCCGCCTTTAATTACTATGGAACACATTTTCTCAGCTATTTCAAAAACTAAGAACATCTCATCCACTGGTCCTGATAGTATACCAGGTTGCCTGACTATTAGTGTGAAATGTGGCCTACCTTAACCTCTTTAATCCAAGCCTCTTCCCCGGTTACATTCCTGAATCATAGAAAAGACCTATCCTAATGCTATTACACAAGGGTGGACCAACCACAGACTCTGGTAACTACAGACCTGTTAATGTCAGCTAGCCTAATATGTAAAGTTCTGTTGTGCATTATCTCAGCTCTCTTGAAAGTGGACATTGAAAGATCTCTTAACACTGGACCCTCACTAATTGGCTTTGTCAAAGGAAGGTCCTGTCACTTTAACCTTATTAATTTCTTTGAAAAATTATTCAAAGCAGTGGATTGCAGTTATGCAGTTCATACCGCATATCTGGATCTGGCCAAGGCCTTTAATACTATTGCCCATACAGACATTATTGACAGATTTGTAAATCTGGATATAAATTCTTATGCTGTGCAGTGGATAGCTAAATGGCTATAACAGAACCCATGTAATTAGAGTTGTACGTGCCAGTTCTGAAAGCATAAAGATTACCATGTTGTCCCACAGTGTCACTGCTGGGTCCTGTTTTATTTGGCACCTATTTCTCATACTTTTGTCTCATATTTTTAGTTTGTTCCTCATAAAATGTGTAGTTTTCTGACAAATCGTTGAGGACTGAAGTCACTAAGTAATGATATACATTTGAGTTTCAGACTACACATCCTTTAGGAAATACATATTAATACAAATCATGTTATTTTACTGACATTCTAAGTTTGTAGAGCATAGGCTCATAGGATCACAGGAGGTTACCGGGCTATTGCCCCTGAGGCCCTTATAAGCCTAGCCAAGAGTTTAGCCCATGTTTAGACAAATCAGCACCCGATGCCCTTGTACAGCAGGGACATGGGTTAAATCCCAGTGGTATTTTTTCTGTTTCCCATCCAGTTATCCAGGTTGCGCTTAAAAAGGGGTATAGAGGTACTCTTCTTGATGTGAAGAGGGAATCTATTCCATAGATGGGGGAGTCTCTGAGACACAAATCTTCCTGCCAACAAGTCTTGATGTCACAGACCAGGTTGAGGCCATTCATGCAGGTTTTCCTGAGTGGAACTTGACTTGTTGATATGCAGCAGTTCCATCAAGGTGGGGTCTGTGAACGCCTTGTATGCCAGACAGAGGTCACCTCTGAGGAGTCTGTATGAAACCGAGAAGAGGGATAGGGCTTTTAGCCTATTTGTATATGGTAGGTGTTTGAGACCCTGGAGTCTCCTGGTGAGGAACCTCTGTGGTCTTTCCAGCTGCTGCATGTGCTTTGCGAAGTACATGTCGAAAGGGGCATTGAACTCAATAATGGGCCTTATAAGGGAAGAATACAGGGATGTTATGACCTCCTTGTCCCTGGATGAGATACTCTTACTTATGAGGTGGGCCATGTAGAAGGCTTTCCATACAATGAAAGCAACATGGTGGTCAAAGGTTGGTTGGTATCAACCTGAGTGCCCAAATCCCTCACGAATGATTGAGTGCTTAGGACGTTGTTATTAATGTGGTAATTTGTGGGGACGTCACTCTCCCCAAAGGGGATGATGATGCATTTTTTTTTTGGTATTCAGCTTGAGGCCATGTTTCTGGCACCAGTCATTTGTCTGAGTGAGACCCTCTTGGAGGATGTCCACATCACTAGGAGAATTGATGACAGAGCCATAGCCCACTGGTTTTGGCCTAGACCTCAGAAAAATATATCCCAAATAACAGAGGCCCCAAGACCGAACCCTGGGAATGCCACTTGTTTACAGGTCTACTGCTTGAGGTGGCTTCCCCTATTTTGACGACATGGGTTCTATCAGTGAGCCAGTTTGCTACCCATCTGGTAGCATTTGTATTGATGCCTAGTTGGGAGAGTTTATCTATTATGCCCAAGTGGAGAAGAGTGTCAAAGTAATATTTAAAGCAACATTTAAAATTTGTCCTGGCCTAATTCTATCTACATTTACAGACATCTGTAAATTGGGTGTTGTTAGGCAATTTTCCACTGACTTAAAATTGCTGTAAATCAGGTTAACCCATGTTAACAATTGGTGTAAGGACAATGGCCTCAAATTAAATGTGGCGAAAATGTAGCATAATTCTTTTTGATAAACAAAATATTTTCACATACAATATAGGTGACACACCCCTCCAATCAGGCACAATGTATCTAGGAATTCTTGCTTAAAATTCCTTATCAGTAGACCATCATGTTTCCACAGCAGCTCAAAAAGCCTTCTATATCACTTTCTAATTCCTAAAGGCATATTTGATAGATTCATATTAGTCTTAATTCTCCTCTGCTCATAAGCTCATCAGACCCTTTATTGAATATAATGCATCTTTTGACATGTATTTGTCTAAACATATTGCTAAACCTAAGAGAACTCAGAGATTTATAACTAAAAAAAAAATTAAATAAAAATAAAATCAGTGGCCTCAAAAATCTATGCAATCAGGAGAAATTGTCATCCCTATGTTTTACTCAGTCTCTGTAAGACTCCCATATGATATATGTGTCTAGTCTTTCAAACCATGAAAGAGCTAATCCTCCTCGATCTCCTATTCCCTCACAGAATAAATGGTACAGCAAATAGCCAGTTAATGGAACTAAACTTTCATCATCAGATTAATAAGACATATGGGTGTGATGATTCATATCCCAATGTATCCCTCACCTCTGGAACAAATTTGCACTAAATGTCAAACAGAGTAGCAGCCTTACCACCTTCAGGTAAACCTACATAGTTGGATGGGTAGCCTTAAATTCTCCCCTGATCCATTTTCTACTGTTTTCATTAAAGCTGGAGGGTACCTTTGAATAGGTGTGTAACGGTCTGCAGACTAATTGCCTAGTACTTACTTTTGAACCTATGAACCTACAGACATTAACATTGATCTGACCAGACTGTCAAATCTCAAATCCAGTCAAGAAAATTCCCCAAATGTATGCCCTGGGAGTTATGAAACAGCAAATGTAATTCCAACAACAAGCTAGGTTAATAAACTGTAAACCCTTTAGCAGTATGACATTAGCAGAACAGCCCTTCTGTCATTTGTCCATACTGAATCAAAAGCTGGAAAGCAAAGCTCATATTCAAGAAATTATAAAATAGTAGGCAGCACACCAAGTATACCTCTCAAATGTACAGATTTTCACAAAATGTCCAGAATTTTGCATCATATTTTTGGTTTGTTCCTCATAAAATGTGTGGGTTTCTGGCAAATCATTAAGGACTGAAGTCACTAAGTAATGATATACATTCAGACCATACATCCTTCAAGAAATACATATTAATACAAATCCTGTTATTTTAGTGACATTCTAAGTTTATAGAGCAATATTTAAAATCTGTCCCTATGTATTTCCCCACCATTATTTTGGTTTTGTCCAGACATTTTGCACTAACAGGTTGAAAGATGTACAGTAGAAGCAGTGGGGTCCTCACCACCCCCACCACCCCCAGAACGTCCACCATTTCTCTAATATGCTTTCAACCTGGAGGACTTCATTGTTTGTAGGAAATGACTACTGTACTTGTTCAGTAGAGTGTTATAATTCATACATGGTGTTTTTGTTTAAATAGTGGGTTTGTGCATGTTTGTATTCTGTCTAAAGAAAAGCAGCATTTTACATTCTTTTTTGGATTGTTTAAAAATAATTACTTTAATAAACAGTGATAGCATTACCATTTTTAACAGTTCTCCATCTTATCAAATAGGAAACTGTCATTTTGATATTCTGTCCACCTTTTTTTGTAAATGGACTGAAAAATGTTATTTTCAGAAAGAATAATACAAAACACATGAGGTGAGGTAAGGACTCATGAATGGTATGTTGAAAATCTGATCAAAAATGTTAAGAATTATTAAGTTTGAAGCATTTACTATAACAGTTAAAACAATGAAATTAAGCCTGTTTAGTAAACATTTAAGAACAAACTCGTATAACTTCATTCCTTAACATTTTAGGCCACATTTTAACATATCAACTATAACTTTGCATTTCATAAATTGTTGAGCTGCTGTTGTGCAATTCTTTACAAAATGTCATTTTGCTAACTGATTGTAAGATAACATTTTGGATACAGTTGAGCAATGGAAGTTGTAACGTATGAGAGGTGGAGTCTGAGAGATGGCATGTTCAAAGTCTCATGTGAATATGGTGAGACGTTATCAAATGATTATAATTCCTGTTTACAGTTAAACAATAATGGACTTTCAACATTTACGTAACATACTAAGTTGAGAAAACACCCATAACTTCATAATTTCTTAATACTTTCTCATCCAGTTTTCAAAACAGCATCCTTGAATATTTATTTATTTATTTTATTTTACATTTGTTGACCGGGCTAGTCCAACTGGATATATTTCCATTTTCAGCAGAGGCCCGGGGAGAAAAGCTCCACATTTAAACAAAAGGAAATACATTATGAGCACAAATATCATAATAAACATTATTACTCATTTCTAAAACCAAGAAAAGAAAGTGTAAGAGCAGGGAAAGAGAAATGAAAGAAAGTTATCAAAAGAAAGGAAAGGACAATTAACTTCCTAGGGAATAAGTAACATCATGATGAACATACTAACATGTTTTAATACCGAGAAGAGAGAGTATAAGATCAAGGAAAGAGAAGCAGCAATAGAGAGAGAGCAGAAATAAACAGACAAATACTTGTTCGAAAGAGATTCAGAGCCATAAGGATGAAAGATGAAGAGGAGGAGTTTAAAGAGGTAGAAAAAGAAAGGTAAGAGAGGAAGCAGGAGGGAGAGAAGAGTAGGGAGAGAAAGACGGATTAATTGAAGCATATTACTTTAGTCAGGATTAGAGCAGGGACACATCCAGTGGCTTTTAAGGTAAATTCTGAGTTTTTGTTTAAACAGAACAGTAGATGCAATGGAAGTAAGTTCAGTAGGCAGTTGATTCCAGTGTTTTCCAATAGTATTAGAGAAAAGGGAATCACCTGCTAGGTTATTAGATTTGGTTAAGGTAACTAGCAGCTTACTTGATGAACGGAGGGAGTTCAGATTAGAGTAGGGGGTTAAGAGGTTGGAGAGTATAGGTGTGTTGTGAGGTTGGTAGAATGCTCTTTGGACAAATGTCAGTTGGGAAAGAAGCAACATGTTTGACAGTTCAAGCCAGTTAAGTTGCTGCAGATTCAGACAGTGGTGAGTTCTGAAGGGTTTACCAGTAACAAATCTAGCTATATTATTGTACGTGGAAGATAGTTTAGAGAGATTATTTTTCTTGAGGTTAGTATAGATTGGTGAGGCGTAGAGAAGAGTAGAAATAAGATGAGAGAGGGCAAGAGTAGCTTTGGCTTGGGAGGTTAAGAAAGTTTTAATTCTATAGAGAGCCGAGTTTCCTGTTTACAGATTTAATGGTATTATTGATATGACAATCAAAGGTAAGGTTGTTGTCAATCGTGACACCTAGCAGTTTGGTATTAGGGTCAGGTGATATGATAGTTCCATTGTTAGATAGGATAGTAAAGTCTAATGTAGGGGATCTGGTAGTGGGCTTAAAGAGTAAGAGTTTGTTTTTTTTAGCGTTTAGGAGTAGGCAGCGTTTTGAGAACCAAGTTTCAACTTTAGAGAAAACAGCTTGAGTATTAATTTGCAGTTCAGAGATGGATTTAGCAGAGCAAATTAATGTGGAATCATCAGCGTATTGTATACAAGTAGCCTGGGGAATAGCTGTTTGTAAGTCATTTATAAAGAGGGAGAAAAGAAGTGGTCCAAGAATAGAGCCTTGGGGGACCCCAAGTGAGATAGGGAGAAGGGATGCGAGTTTGTTATCCCAGAGAACGGCTTGTTTCCTGTTTGTAAGATAGGAACTAAACCAGTGGACAGCCTTAGATTCTAAGGAGAGAGATTCAAGAATTTTTAAGAGAATGGAGTGGTTGACCATATCAAAGGCTTTAGACAGGTCAATGAAGAGAGCTGAAGACAGGATGTTATTATTACGATTCTTGTTAATAAGGTCTGTAAAGGTGAGGAGAGCGGTGGTTGTGCTATGAAAAGGCCTAAAGCCATGTTGACAGGGAGTGAGAATGTTGTTTTTTATTAGGTGGTCCATTAACTGATAATGAACACATTTTTCCATGATTTTGCTAGTGGGGACAAGAGAGCTATGGGCCTATAATTGGAGTATTCATAGGAGTTACCTCCTTTGTGTAAGGGTATGATGTGAGAGATTTTCCAGATGTCAGGTATGGTTTCTTCATTTACAGTTCTGTTAATGAGAATAGATATGGGATAGGCAATTTCAGAGCCTGCTTTTGAAGGAATTCAGATGGGAGTTGGTCAGCTGAGGGGTGCATGGTTTGAGTTTGTGAATACATTTTGTATAATGGCAGTGGAGATGGGTTGTAGCCTAAAGGTTGGTAGTTTGGAGGATGCAGGGTCGGGATACTAGTGTTGTCACTAGAGAGGTGCGAGGCCAAAGAATTAATAGTGTCAATAAAGAAAGAGTTGAAAGTGTTGGCAGTATCAAGGGTGGAATTCTTTTCAGATCCGGTAGGGGATGGAGTGGTAGTCTGTCCAGGGTGTAGAAGCCTGTTTAGGGTTGACCAGAATTTTTGAGGGTTATTGTGATTAGCTTGCTGGAGATTACTATAATAACTTCTTTTATCAGAGAAAATAGCTTTTTTGGTACAGTTTCTTAGATGTCTAAAGGTCTGTTGGTCTACGCAAGATTTGCTAGCTCGCCATTTTTTCCAAGCTTTGTTTCTAAGTAACATTTTTTGTCTTGTATCTTTAGATAGCCAGGGGGCAGGTTTAGATTTAATTCGGATGGAGCGTGATGGTGCATGATTATCTAGAATAGTTAGGAATGTGGTGTTGAAGTATAGCACAGCTTCTTCAAGGGGAAGTGTCTTTAGTGGGTTCCAATTGCAGGCCTTTAGTTCAGTTCTAAATTGAGTAGGGTTGAAACATTTGAGATTACGTAGGGTCCTATAGATAGGTGTATTGTTAGAGGCATTTCTTTGTCTAATAATAAAGGTTAGATTGTGATCACTAAAGTCATCAGGTAATGTTCCAGACTGATATTTAAGTAGAGGTTTGTTAATGAGTATCCAATCTAGAATGCTTTCTTTGTTGTTAGATTTGTTGATCCTAGTAGAGGTGTTTATTATTTGACTAAAGCCATAGAGGTTAATATGAGAAGCTGGGTTATTAGTAGTTAAAGAGGACCAGTCCAGATTGAGGTCTCCAAGAATTATGGTTTCTTGTGGATAGGAGGTGGTGAGCCAACTAAGGATATTTTCTATAGTAGTGGAATTATTTCCAGGAGGTAGATATATACAGATAATATAGATTGACTTTTTAGGGTTTAGTTGCAGCTTAGAGATGAGAAGTTCAGTCTTATTACTGTCTGGGTTATCATAGGGTATTAATGTTACACTAAGTTCTGTTTTGAATAGAAGTGCAACTCCTCCGCCTTTTTTAGTTTTGCGGTCAAGTCTCAGGATGTTATAACCTGGAGGTAAGATTACATTATCTTTAGTAAAGGGTTTTAACCAGGTTTCAGTTAAACAGAGAATATCAAAGGAGTGATGTTGAAGAAGGGAGTGGAGATGGGTGATTTTGTTATTGACACTTCGTATATTAAGGTGACCTATGAGTAGAGTATTTGGATTAGAGGTTGGTAGTGGTAGGGAAGAGTTTAGTGAAGTGGTTGCCTCATCGGATGAAGTGGTTAAGGGCCCTGGGTTAGGGTGGATGTCCCCGTCTACTAAGGTAGAATGCTTATGTTCAAGGTAAGCTTTGATGGGGGAGTACAGTGAGTATTTTGGTTTCTTAATCAAGAGATTTAGAATTTTAATGTGGGACAGTCTGTGATATCTGGCAAGGAGGTAGCTAGGGATAGATGTAATGTTTAAATGAGTCAATTTTACGCTTATGAAATCAGAGGCAGTATGTTTGGGAAAGTAGTTAAAGTGGTAATTGGGATTTGATTCATAACAGGTTAGGAAGTAGGGTAATGTGAGGGCAAGAGAAATAATAAGTAGAAGTGTTAGCTTTTTTAGAGTAGTTCCTGTTACAGGGGTCTTGGATATTGGTTTGTAAGTTTTGGTAGGCATGTTGAGGTGAGACAGAGAGAAATAGACTGGATATGGGCTTAGAGTATAGAGTGAGTAAATGAAACAGGTAGATATCAAGGTATTTGTGTAGTTTTGCGAGAAAGGAGAGGTAATAGAGGGAGGTATAGGAAGGAGGGCGGAGCAAGTGAGATAGGTGCTTAGGGTAGGTGTAGATATAGAGGAGGTGTGGTATGTAGGAGCATAGGATAGGTGTAAATATAGAGGGGTGTGGTATGTCAGGTATAAGGCTAAGGGTACGTGGGGTGGGTGGGATAAGGGGGTAGGGAGGGGAGCGAAGCGGGGCAGAAACAGCCAGAGAGGAGAGCGAAGTCTATCAGCTAAGCAGAGTAGCTGAAACACTACTGTTTCATATGCTACGTAGTTTAGCAATATATAAAGGAGAGTTTGTTAAAAAAAGGATGAAAAGACAGGCAGTAGTTTACAAGAATATAGCAGGCACAAGGTATAATAAGGACAGTAGTAGTTAGCAGAGGGACAGTGATAGGGGTAATTAGAAAGTAGGTAAGTAGAGAATGCAAAATACAGTCAATTGGTGAAGGAGTAAGGTAGGAAAAAGAGAGAAAGGAGAGCAGCAGCCAGGACAGTAAAATAGAGACAGTAAGGGAGCAGAAAAGACAAGGCAAGTGGAATGTTTCAGCCGTAGTAAGGTAGGCTGACAAGGGAAAGTTAGACAACCAGGGGCAGGGGGGAGTAGCAGTAAAAGAGGATAGGTGGAAGGGGGTAACTATTAGAAAGCAGGTTAGCAGGGAGGGTAGAACCTTAGCTGGTGTCACGTGTGTGCTGCCCACAAGAGGACAAAACTTAAAATAAAAATATTTAGGCAAAATGACATACAGCCAGTAATGGAAAGTTCTAACACCAGTAAACCATCATTCAAGAGGAGATAGGGCTGCTTCTTGGGTGCCAACACAATTGGCCTGCTTTGTTGCTTCAGGGATACCAGGTGAGATAGGCCAGCAGGGAGGGGACAACCCGATGAGGAGCACTAGGCTTTAATGCTGGAATACAAAAACAAAAGAGATAAAGGGTTAGGAAGACTAAAGGAAACAGAAATAGCATAGGTGGTTAAGCATAGGAGTGGGTAGAGAGATACCAGATTAAGAAGTATGTCAGTAAAGAGAAGGAAAAACAAATAACTGCAAGGTACTCTAACAGGTATACCAAGATAATATGCAATATTAACAACAGTTGACCTCTTAGTGACTAAAGCGGAGGTCCAAATCAAAGGCAAGGTACAGCTAACTAATGTTAATAATACACAAGGTATAAGACCTTGTAGCAGCCCTATATAGTAGCTAAACACAAGGCCAATAAGAGATGAAAACAGGTAATATAGACGTCTCTACTTTGGAAATATCAGGCGACTAGTACAGTCGCTAAAAACAAAGGCAGTTTACCAAAAAAACATAGCTGAAAAACATGAGGTGTAAGACACCTTATCGACTAAGTACTTTAGCCACAAAACAAAGGTAGCATGAAGGATAATAACATACACTAAACAGAGGCTTTAGGAGTCTCTAATAACTAAATACAGTGATTATTGCTTTAGCAATAACTAGCGATTAATTGCAGAGGATACGACAATAATAAACAGCCACAAAAACAGCGTGTACAGATACTCAAGAGGTTGGGACCTCAGCGACTGCAAAAAAACTACAATATGTGGTGTTAGAAATCACTAGTAGGTAAAAAACAGTGGTTATGTCTTCAAAAACACTAGCGACTAATTGCAGAGCTTAAATTAGTGAGAGACCACCATAGGAAAGCGTTTACAGCACGCAGGATCTCAGCATCTGCAACTTAAAACACTATCCACAGGTTCTGCCAAATGAAATCACTAGTAGGTAAAAATGGTGATTATGTCTTCAGAAATACTAGCGACTAATTGCAGAGCTTAAATTAGTGAGAGACCACCATAAAAAAGTATTTACAGCACGCAGGATCACAGCGACGGCAACTGAAGACACTAGTTACAGGTTCTGACAAATGTACGATCAAGATAAGGCAATATTTGAGTAAAAATGCCAAACTACGAGCAAAATAAGACAATTACTAAGTAGAAATGCTCACTTACTGGCAGCACACCACGCGGACAACCAGGGGGAACCTGCAGTTTGCAAGATGGAATTTAAAGATGGCACCTTAGCAAGGAAGACTCTATATATAGAGTTCGAGGGTATAGGGGGGAGGGGAAGCAGAAGATATAACCAATAGCATGAAGGGTAGGATAGGGGCGGGAGGCAGGAGCACTGGGAAACAGCCAGAGAGGAGAGCGAAGTCTATCAGCTAAGCAGAGTAGCTGAAACACTACTGTTTCATATGCTGCGTAGTTTAGCAATATATAAAGGAGAGTTTGTTAAAAAAAGGATGAAAAGACAGGCAGTAGTTTACAAGAATATAGCAGGCACAAGGTATAATAAGGACAGTAGTAGTTAGCAGAGGGACAGTGATAGGGGTAATTAGAAAGTAGGTAAGTAGAGAATGCAAAATACAGTCAATTGGTGAAGGAGTAAGGTAGGAAAAAGAGAGAAAGGAGAGCAGCAGCCAGGACAGTAAAATAGAGACAGTAAGGGAGCAGAAAAGACAAGGCAAGTGGAATGTTTCAGCCGTAGTAAGGCAGGCTGACAAGGGAAAGTTAGACAACCAGGGGCAGGGGGAAGTAGCAATAAAAGAGGAAAGGTGGAAGGGGTAACTATTAGAAAGCAGGTTAGCAGGGGAGGGAAAAACCTTAGCTGGTGTCACGTGTGTGCTGCCCACAAGAGGACAAAACTTAAAATAAAAATATTTAGGCAAAATGACATACAGCCAGTAATGGAAAGTTCTAACACCAGTAAACCGTCATTCAAGAGGAGATAGGGGTGCTTCTTGGGTGCCAACACAATTGGCCTGCTTTGTTGCTTCAGGGATACCAGGTGAGATAGGCCAGCAGGGAGGGGACAACCCGATGAGGAGCACTAGGCTTTAATGCTGGAATACAAAAACAAAAGAGATAAAGGGTTAGGAAGACTAAAGGAAACAGAAATAGCATAGGTGGTTAAGCATAGGAGTGGGTAGAGAGATACCAGATTAAGAAGTATGTCAGTAAAGAGAAGGAAAAACAAATAACTGCAAGGTACTCTAACAGGTATACCAAGATAATATGCAACATTAATAACAGTTGACCTCTTAGTGACTAAAGCAGAGGTCCAAATCAAAGGCAGGGTACAGCTAACTAATGTTAATAATACACAAGGTATAAGACCTTGTAGCAGCCCTATATAGTAGCTAAACACAAGGCCAATAAGAGATGAAAACAGGTAATATAGACGTCTCTACTTTGGAAATATCAGGCGACTAGTACAGTCGCTAAAAACAAAGGCAGTTTACCAAAAAAACATAGCTGAAAAACATGAGGTGTAAGACACCTTATCGACTAAGTACTTTAGCCACAAAACAAAGGTAGCATGAAGGATAATAACATACACTAAACAGAGGCTTTAGGAGTCTCTAATAACTAAATACAGTGATTATTGCTTTAGCAATAACTAGCGATTAATTGCAGAGGATACGACAATAATAAACAGCCACAAAAACAGCGTGTACAGATACTCAAGAGGTTGGGACCTCAGCGACTGCAAAAAAACTACAATATGTGGTGTTAGAAATCACTAGTAGGTAAAAAACAGTGGTTATGTCTTCAAAAACACTAGCGACTAATTGCAGAGCTTAAATTAGTGAGAGACCACCATAGGAAAGCATTTACAGCACGCAGGATCTCAGCATCTGCAACTTAAAACACTATCCACAGGTTCTGCCAAATGAAATCACTAGTAGGTAAAAACGGTGATTATGTCTTCAGAAATACTAGCGACTAATTGCAGAGCTTAAATTAGTGAGAGACCACCATAAAAAAGTATTTACAGCACGCAGGATCACAGCGACGGCAACTGAAGACACTAGTTACAGGTTCTGACAAATGTACGATCAAGATAAGGCAATATTTGAGTAAAAATGCCAAACTACGAGCAAAATAAGACAATTACTAAGTAGAAATGCTCACTTACTGGCAGCACACCACGTGGACAACCAGGGGGAACCTGCAGTTTGCAAGATGGAATTTAAAGATGGCACCTTAGCAAGGAAGACTCTATATATAGAGTTCGAGGGTATAGGGGGGAGGGGAAGCAGAAGGTATAACCAATAGCATGAAGGGTAGGATAGGGGCGGGAGGCAGGAGCACTGGGAAACAGCCAGAGAGGAGAGCGAAGTCTATCAGCTTAGCAGAGTAGCTGAAACACTACTGTTTCATATGCAGCGTAGTTTAGCAATATATAAAGGAGAGTTTGTTAAAAAAAGGATGAAAAGACAGGCAGTAGTTTACAAGAATATAGCAGGCACAAGGTATAATAAGGACAGTAGTAGTTAGCAGAGGGACAGTGATAGGGGTAATTAGAAAGTAGGTAAGTAGAGAATGCAAAATACAGTCAATTGGTGAAGGAGTAAGGTAGGAAAAAGAGAGAAAGGAGAGCAGCAGCCAGGACAGTAAAATAGAGACAGTAAGGGAGCAGAAAAGACAAGGCAAGTGGAATGTTTCAGCCGTAGTAAGGCAGGCTGACAAAGGAAAGTTAGACAACCAGGGGCAGGGGGGAGTAGCAATAAAAGAGGAAAGGTGGAAAGGGTAACTATTAGAAAGCAGGTTAGCAGGGGAGGGAAAAACCTTAGCTGGTGTCACGTGTGTGCTGCCCACAAGAGGACAAAACTTAAAATAAAAATATTTAGGCAAAATGACATACAGCCAGTAATGGAAAGTTCTAACACCAGTAAACCGTCATTCAAGAGGAGATAGGGGTGCTTCTTGGGTGCCAACACAATTGGCCTGCTTTGTTGCTTCAGGGATACCAGGTGAGATAGGCCAGCAGGGAGGGGACAACCCGATGAGGAGCACTAGGCTTTAATGAGCCAGTAATGGAAAGTTCTAGCACCAGTAAACCGTCATTCAAGAGGAGATAGGGGTGCTTCTTGGGTGCCAACACAATTGGCCTGCTTTGTTGCTTCAGGGATACCAGGTGAGATAGGCCAGCAGGGAGGGGACAACCCGATGAGGAGCACTAGGCTTTAATGCTGAAATGTACAAGTGTGTAGTCTAAACAAGTCCCATTAATTCTTCGAACAGCCTTCTCCCCAAGTTAACTCCTTCTCCAGCAGGCTTACACAGACTTTAAAGAACAGCTTAACCAGCATAAATTGGCATTTTCTGCAAAACTAACTCCAAAATTCAAGTGACCTCTTGTCCAACCTTCCCTTATGACTTGAGTTCCACAACTAAGTAAATATCAACTTGAAGAACTTTGCAACAATCAATGTAGTGTTGTCCAAAAATATAATTTCACAAATTGACTATGAAACAGCATTCTTAAAAAGAATTACACAAAACAATTGCATTGTTTATAAGCTGGAGACGTGTGGATGGTATATTGAAAATTTGAATTGAAAATGTTAAGAAATTACAAAGTTATGGATGTTTCACAGTAAAACTTTTAATGTTCCTTGTCAGCAGCTGTCACTCATTACCCCATATGATTGCCAAAATTACCCAAGTCGACAAATGGCCTTTGCTGTACAAATCACCTGACTTCATATTTTTCTATCACCTCCTAGTGTTCTGCTACTGCTTTCCCAAATATCTCTGTGCCTGCTCCTTACTCCTTTACATACCTCCTGTCTCCTTGTATGCTTCCCATATTAGTTGTTTAGTTTTTCAGTGTTAGTGTTGTACATACTGAGAATTCATTTTTATTAATTCATAATCTTTTTAGTACATACCACAATCATACTTTTTATCTGCATGTTGTTTCTTGTGATTTGCTTATTTTGTGTTATTATGTACCAAATTGCTGACTAATTATGGTCAATATGCTGTTATAATCACTGAGCACTTTGCAGCATGTCTCTTCCTACCTACATTGAAACAAAACCTCTGATGATGTCTTTGTGGAAATTCAGACAAAAGCACTCAACCATTTTTAATTATTATTTTTTAATTATATTGCAGCTTTTTAATTGTGCATACCTTTAGAAGCATATAGATCCATTATTTCCAAAACAGCATGCTTCTGTCGGGTCATGGGTCCTTAAGCATGGTCTTCATAAAGATCCAAAGATCAAGTGCTTTATGTACACTGTCATAGCAGATGTACTTATGGGGACTAATGCACTGAAATCACCCTAGGTAGGATATCAGTTGCTCTCAAAGTATCAGGGTCTATATTAGAACACCGAACATTCAAAATGTTGAGTGTTCTAATATCGAACCCTATCAATCGAAAATACCAAACATGGAATGTTCAGAACAGTGACTTTTTTCCTAAGGAAAAAATTAGCTGTTCCAAAACACATACACACAGCACAAGTACACCAAACAAACAGCAATCCACACACATACACCTAAAATCTTACACCTAACCCTACACTAAACTATACACACACCACTAACTATCCACTTACCTTAACCCAAACCCTAACCCTAAGGTCCGTCACTATCGCACACTCACCTCACCCACGCCCTAACCCTAACTCACCTAACCCACCCTAACCCTCATGTCCACACAATCGCACACATACCTAACCCACGCCCTAACCCTAACTCACCTAACCCGCCCTAACCCTCATGTCCACACAATCGCACACATACCTAACCCGCACTCAATCACACACTTACCTGAACCTGACCCGTAACTTTCCAACAGAGCACTGAAAATACTTTAGCAACAGAAACGGACAACCAAATTCTTTCCCTAGGAAAAAATTTGGTTTTCTGTTTCTTCGATATTTTCAGCGTTTGCTGAAAATGGGTCGATATTAGAACACTCAACATTTTAAATGTTCGGTGTTCTAATATAGACCCAAGTATCAGACGAGTATGTCAATAAGTAAGTTTGTCACTCTGACCCATGAAGACAGGGTAAACATATTTACCTTTGAAATTCATCTGAAAGATATAGACTTTGGAACAACTTAAGATGTATACATTCCCATGAACAGCTTTATTAAAGCATACATGAGAGACTTCTCTCCACACACTTAGACAACTTGTACTTTCATGAGAGCAAGGTGGCTACAATCCTTTCCTTTGACTGACTTCCAAATACTAAAAGTATTATTAATAATGTTCACTTCTCAAACATAAAAAAATCAATACCTTCATCATCATGAGGGGATATACATTACAATCACTTCTAAGATCATGCAAGCTTTTAAATTAACATACATTTGGTATCTTGATTTAGAAAAAAGTATTGTTACATCAAGATTTCAACAATATTAAAGGTCTGTACTTACTGGTGATTAATGTCAGAGTATTGAAGAGCCTGTTTAACAGAAAGAGATACTTAAGGCAATTGCCAAACAAATAGGGTCTAAATTTATAGGTAATTATGGATTATCTGTCTACTGTTACTAAGCCTTTACAGCAAGAATGCAATACTTTGTCACCAACATAAGCAATTCACTTCAGAAAATGGGTTTGAATGTATATGCATAGACACTTTAAAGCTGTAGTAATCTATAGGCACACTTCTGACCCATATCTAGGAAAAGACTATCACCCAATCTTTGCTAAAGATATCAGTATAAACTGCCTGCTACTGTTTTAGCTGACAGAGTTACAACAATAACTCTGGATGATATTTCCTAATGTTACTTAGTGTTTTTTCTTCACAGACAGACCCAAAATAATGCTGTCAATCTTCCAATGATGCCATACATAGTGCAAGGCTTTAGAGGGAACAATGGATGGTTATATCTAGATTCTTCAGAACAATGTGAATATGTGACCATTTTCTCAATAAAACTTTTTTTCCAAAGTGTCCTTCCCTACTTTATTCAGAAAAACATTAACTAACTTTTATACTAATGGCTCTATCAAACCAATCATTAACAGTCTACTTTCTAACCAAATGAAATTAAAATATGCTGTTGGTAATAATGTTCCATATCGCCACAGCTGTTCAACATCAATTACACCCTCTTTTGACTTACATATACTGCTGCCTCAGTATTACAGGGATAAATATACTAAGTCGATGTATCCTGTACATGGCCATGAATGGTAATACATTAATGTACATTTCTCAGGCAAGGTAATCAGGCATAGCCCCCCTAATATAAAATCATTCATTTATCATAGGATCCGATTACAAATGTAACCTTAACTAATCTGTTATACTCCCAATGGCTCTGGTTGGTTCACACAATCCTGAAAAAAATGGAGAACATAAACTGATTCACAAAACAAAAAATATTCAGGAATGTAATGCAATAATGACCCATAATATTAATTTAACCAAAGTAGTAGCAAATATGGCATAGAAGGATGGAATATGTTGACATTTAATCCCTGTACAGAAATACTTTACTGAAAAAGAGTGTCTTCCAATAAAATTTCAGTAAAATATCACCCAAACCAAATTCATTAAAATAAAACCCTAGTTATACTATATAAAAATGCTATATGAATAACATGATAAAACCCAAGCAGTTAAGTAGTTAAACATATCACACAACAGTTGCTTAGTTATTCAGTCTGTAACTGCTCAACTCTATGTCTCTAACTAATTTTGTATCTCATTGCCCTCCCAATAAATCCTAACTGAGGCATCTGTCTCCTCCTCTCAGGAGTCTCTTTTTCTTCCCACGCATGACAAATTACCTATATACATATGTACATACTCATACTGTGATGTCTATTTTTAAGACATTTTATATTTATCTTTTTGTAACTTTTATGTTAGACACTTTGAACTTGCTTGCAGGCAAGCCTTTTTCTTTTGCAGTGTATATAAACTTTATGTTTTTGTGTAAGTCTTATATTACCTGTAACTGTAACTCAAATTTGTAATTTTGATTAACTGGAGCTTTTCTCCCCAGACCTCCACTGAAAAAGGACTTGTGTCCAGTCGGACTTTCCCAGTAAACAGATGTTAAATAAATAAATAAAATAAATAATACTTCTTAGACTTGTCCATTACTCTGTACTGGATTCTCAGTGAGCACTCTCTATTAGCTGTAGCACATTCCTGTTTATGGTTGGAATCAGGTGTAAATCATAGGATATTCATATATCTAAAGTACTGTAAAGTGGCAGGCATCATGCATGCAGCTGTCTGCTAGACAAGCAGATATACAGCTGATATAATAAGGATATGAATAAAAATTCATTATGACCCAATCTGCAGCAAATAACAGACACATCTCCCTGAATTGTGGCTTACATGGTTCCTGCTCTTCTCCACATTGTCGTATTTTATAGTATTTATCCAAATCAGAAGGAGAGCTCTGAGATATAATAAAGATATTAACAGAAAATGAACATCTCCCTAATTATGCTCTTTATGCTAACTAAATAAGAATCTCAGTTTGCAAGATATTCACAATTAGTATGAAAATGGAAACTATGCAACATCAAGTATGCTGAAAATCAGACCACGTTCTACTTTTTTACAATGATCTTAACTTAGTAGGCCACAAATTCATATTGTTAGAATGTCAGTGCAGATAACCATATAATGGACCAAGAAATTATAGGACATAACTTGTGACGTTCTATTTGTTAAATAATTTCTTACTCAACCTGTGATCAGTTATAATGCTTACCTTGCATTGGCGAAACTAGCGTATTTGTGTTTGATCATTTTCACTGGATATCAAGCTTGAAGATGAAATGATTTTGTATAGAGCCAAGAGTAAGTGAAAAAAGTCAGGAGCAGGCATTTTATGAGAAAATTGTAAGGTCTTATCAAAATCATGGCTCCTGCTGTCTGAACAGCTAAAAATAGAACAACTCCATATAACCCCTGCCAGAATTATGTCATCATGCAACAGTGAAGTCATTATGTAACAAGTGTAGGAGATACAATGCTGAGGTCACATTTGAGTAGTAGGTTTCTAATTCTAGAGATATCCTATGCAGGGAAAAAAGAATAACTTGCCTCAGCTGACACTGCACATAATTGTCAGGTTTTGTCTAGTATAATCCTGAAGCCATTCACACTATCTATGCCCTGTAGTTTATCATCCCCAAGCAAAACACAAGGCTGGGAGTTAGAAACTCTGACCTTTAACAGATGCCTGGACTGTCAAAATTCCATTTTCAATGGATTCAGTCATAACCAACCATCCAGAATCCAGGTTGGGATATCATTAAATGCAGGCCTGTACCACTCTGATAGTAGTCCAACCATCTAGAATCCAGATCGGGATATCATTAAATGCAGACCTGTACCATACCGATAATAGTCCAACCGTCTAAAATCTAGGTCAGAATATCATTAAATGCAGCCCTGTACCACACTGATAGCAGTCCATCCATCTAGAATCCAGGTCAGAATATCATTAAATGCAGGCCTGTACCACACAGATATTAGTAGTCCAGCCGTCTAGAATCCAGGTTGGAATATTATTAAATGTAGGCCTGTACCATACTGATAACAGTCCTACAAGATAGAGTGAACTGAGGACAAACCCATGTATCATCATCATAACTGTGAAGACACATGCCATGGCTATGTATGATGTCTCCTAGAGGTTGCACATAAGTAATGAATAACAGTGGTCCGAGCACAGAACCCTGAAGGACCTCATAAGACAAGATTAGATCCTCAGTAATACCAATGACCATTTTCTGGTATCTACCTTCAGATAAAAAAGAGCCATGACAAAACCTAACCACCATCTACATATCAGATCAATAATGATGTAGTAGGACCTCCTGATCCACAAAATCAAATAACTCTCCAGGTGCAATTGACAAATGGCAAGACACCCATGCAAGTTACACCCAGCTACAAACCCCACTCCATGACTCAGCACACCTAGTCCTCCTCCTACCTGCACCTACTTCAGTCCATCAAGGTACCCCCTAACACCCTGATCCTTGGTGACTTGGTGACTACCCCACCATAAACTGGGTGAACTATTCCTGCTCTAATGCACTCACCCAATGATTCCTTGACTTTATCAGTTCAAACGCACTAGACCAGCTTGTCTCATCCCCCACAAGGGGAGATAGCATTCTAGACTTGGTTCTCACCAACATGGGTGTCTGCTGTACCACCCCCATAGTAAGTTCTTCCCTGGTGAGATCAGACTATTGGTTTGTCTCATTCGAAGTGTCTATCCCATCCATTCCCACCCCACCCCACCCCAGCCATAATCAAGCTAAAAAACTTCTCAAAAACTGACTACAACCTTCTAAGAGTGGGTATCAGTAATTTCAAACCACCGACCCCCCTCAGAGGATGCAGGCAAATATGCTGAACAGTATGCTAGTGCAGTATACAAGCACCTATACAACTGCATGGTCTCAGCCATACCCCACAGAACTAAAACCTGCTCCTCAAGGAAACACAAACCTATGTGATGGACATCCTCTAGCAACATGCTTTACAACAACAGGAAGAAACTGTTGTCCAAGGGTAAAAAGGCACAAATTCCCAATTGGAAAAACTCTCTTCTTAGCCTCAACAAGCAAATTAGATCACTAGTGAAATCCTCCAAAGCCAATTACAAATCGAAGCTAGCCTCTGAAACAAAGGCTAACCACAAAGTCTTTTCAGAGAATCAACGTACTGCACTGAACAGCAATACACAAATTTCAGCAATAATTGTTAAATACAAATCAGAAAAAATGTAAACCTAAAATCAACAATGAAAAAAATGTTGACAAATATTCAAATGGGCAACTTAACTTACAAAATTACTAACTGTATGAATAAAAAATTACCAAAGCTATACAGCCCAACTACAGTCAACAAAAATCTAAAAACACAATAAAATAGGTATGTTTTGTCCTCCCTTTTGGCAGACCATCAGGTGCTCCAGAAAGCCTTTCCTCATTCATAGGCTCTATTGAACCCAACAAGCCCCACCAAACTTTTGCTGAGCCATGTTTGGGGCTGATGAGAAGACCGAAGCACCCTGGGACAGCATAATTTATTCTGCCAAGGAGGATTTTCATTATGCCCTAAGTAATTTGCTCAATCGTGAGCACACATATTGTCGTCTCAAGATGGACCTCCAGTGGCAATGCTGGTGCCTCACCTCTGTGGTGACTCAGCCAATGCCCTGCCCCATTAAAGGCAATGCCCCATGCATCATGGACGTCTGCCAGAGATCGACCATAAGTTGCACTCATATGCATGCCCTCCATCCCAGGATGGTCATCCTCCTTTGCCAGTGTCTGTCACCTTAGCTGCTAACTGAACCCGGGTACCTGTGCCAGAATCAGGGCTTTAACCCTCTTCACTACAGGATTTGCAAATATGAATTTAAATAATCAAGTATTAAACATATATAAAAGCAAAACACTTAAAAGTCTATTTAAGATCCACTTTAATTGAAAACAATTGCAAACTAAATTAATCAGAGCATTGAAAAGGTGTCATGAACAATAAAATGTCTCTGATTAATTTATGTAAAGATTAAAAACTTAACTGACAAAGATGATAGTAACAATAATCAATCTGTAACTGTTCAATAAAAGAAACTGACACTCTATGAAGTCCTCAATTTATCAGAATAAACAAAACCACCAAAGCATATACAAAATAACAGTAATTTCAGAATCAGCCCAGGAGAAATACAAACCATTTCACACAAAAAAAAAAAACAGAAATGTACAGAACAGCAGAATAGTTCAGAATAAGCACAGTGCAATGAACAATTAAGCAGTGTTATGTACAATATATACATTAGTTTCTAAAGTGAGTCAGTCTTCAGTGATTCTTGAAAGAGGAAAAGAGACTAGGAAAAGAGATCATTTAGGTGGTATGTCCTGTATTGTAGCAGGAGCATTTGGCTTAGATAAAGAAGCACCTTTTGAGTTGCATTCTGAATTTGTAATAAGTGTTAATTTCTTTAATGCTGACGGGAAGAGCTTGCCAAAGAGTAGATGCCTGAGAGGAGAAAGCATGTGCTGTGCTGTGGAGTTTGCTGTTAGGATAATTAGAGTTGGCGTGGCTTGTGAGTAGTGCTTCAGGTTGTATAGTCTAGCTGTAAAGGGAGTGATTGTGTGGAGTTGGAGTCATTTGTGGTGTTGGGATACTAAAAGTAGGTTAGGTCTTCATTTTATGGGTAGCTATTTGGCTTTTTCTATGGTGATAAAGTGGTGCTCACAGAGAGGTGATTTTATAATGAATTGGCAGTAGCTGTTAGAGATACTCTGGAGTGTGGCAATGTTTTTCTTGGAGGCAGAAGCAAAAATCAGGAGCCCTTATTAAAGTTAAGAAAGGAGAACTCCTTTGACAATGGCTGTTCTGGCTGGTATGATAGAAAAGAGGAGATATTTTTTGCCCAGAAAGAGGAGAGATTTTATTTTGGTCCTCACTTTGACTATGTAGAAATGAAAGTTTAGTAACTGATCAAGCCATAACCCTAAGTATCTGAAGGTGGAGGTTGTCTCTATGGAATGTGCGTGCAGGTCAAAGACAGGTAAAGTTAGGTACTTGGTGAATTGTCTGTGGAGTTCCAAAAAGCACAGTTTTGGTCTTGGTGGGGTTGAGAAGTACCTCATGGTTTATGAGCCATTGGTAGAGTTCATGTATGTCTGACTGGAGTTGACACGGAATGTTGGTGTGAGAGTTCCAGATCGGTAAATGACTATGTAATCGGCATACAGATTATGAAATAGATGGGGGAGGTCACAAGGAAGTTTTTTAATGAATATGGGGAAGAGGAAGTAGGCAAGAATGGATCCTTGTGGTACACTTTTAGTAATGGGTGTGGATTCTAATAGGGAGGGTCCTCTTCAGCGAGGAAGTTTATAAACCAGAAATTACCATCTGGATTGATACCAATTTCAATTAGTATGTTTTGGAGAAGATAGCAGTCAATCTATTTCTCCAAAGTACAAGTAAAAACTAAAGGTCTGTGGCTGACAGAGTTTGCTGATGAATGCAAACTATGAGCAGTCATAGAATCTCCAAATGATGTCAACATCCTACAAGAGGGTCTTACAGAAACAAATGATTGGTGCCTAAGTCATGGCCTTAAACTCAATGCAAAAAATGTATGATCACCCCTTTCAGTATGAGTGATGTTCCTGTTAGCTACCACATCAATAACAACACCATAAGTACGCACTCAGTGGTGACAGAGCTGGCCACATTGGTTGACAGCAACCTTACCTTTGACCACCATGTCTTCACAGTGATGAAAAGGGCATTCTATATTACTTATCTCATAAGTAAGGGCATTGCCTCCAGAAAAAAAGAAGTTATAACCTCCATATATATTCTTCCCTCATCAAGCCAATAACTGAGTACAATGCTCCTTTTGGTATGTACCTTTCCAAGCACCTGCAGCAACTGGAGAGACCCAAAGGTTCCTCACAAGGAAAATTCAAGGTCTTCAGCATCTGTCCTATGGGGGGTCATATGAAATCACTGTCACTTTATTCTGTTTCATACAGACTACTCAAAGGCAATCTCTGCCTTGCATACAAGGCAATCTCTGACCCTGTTTTATCAGAAATACTGCATATCCAAAAGTCAAATGGTACACGGGTTACTCGCTCTAAATACCTTAACCTGGTATGTTATATTAAAAGAACCTGCTGGAGAAACAGATTTGTCTCCCAGAGGTTACCACAAATTTGCAACACACTTCCACTTCATGTCAAACAGAGTACCTTATTGGCCCTCTTCAAATGCAATCTGGACGATTGGATGGGTAACCATAAATTCACAGTGGGGGTTCCACCTGTGTCCCTCTTGGACAGGAGCAATAGGTGCTGGTCATGGAAATGAGAGTAGAATTTGGCTAGCCTTGTAAGGGCCCTAGGACCATTAGTTTAGCAATGTCCTATGGTCCTATGAGTTCAATTGCCTTTGTCAGGTCTGTAAATAGGGCAGTTATAAGGAGGCCACTATCAGAGTTTAATAGAAAGTCATCGGTTAGCGACCAAAGTGCTGTCATAGTTCTTTGTCTTGGCCATAATCCATGTTGTTTGGAGGAGAGCAGGTGATGCTGATGGATATAGTGGGAGAGTTGGGTGTGGACTATCTTTTCAAGACGTTTGTCCAAATTTGAGAGGATTGATATTGGACAGAAGTGACAGGTATCTTTTGAGCTGGTTTGCTTTGGGAGGAGGGTTTAATTAGAGCAGTTTTCCAAATCTGTGGCATGATGTTTTGCATGATACACAGAGTATATATATGTGGGTGAGAGGAAGACATAGATGCTCTCTGCCATGATATATGAACCAAGGGTTTATATTGTCAGATCCAAGAAGGGTGTCAGTGAAAACATTTTCAAGTAGAATGGAGTCTTGTTTGGCTGTATGCATTAGAAGTGGAAGAGGGGATGAATGGCAGTGGGGTGGGCAATGTACGATCTGTGGGAGGTGTGAAGTTTACTTTTACTAATATGAGATTGCTAAATTCTTTAAGGAAATCATTTGGAAAAAGTTTTGCCTGTATCAATAAATTTACAATAAGAGCATGATTCACATCTGAACGTGCCCTTAATCCTTTAATTGTTGGCTTTTTTATGTTCCATGATTTAAGGTTACTCGCAAGAGAAATATGGGGCATTTTAGAGCCATTTTGAATAATGTTAGAGCTGAATCTTTATACCCTATGGGAACCACAGTTACTATGGTGGGTAATCAGAATTCCAACTCCCCTTTTGACTTTTCATTCAGCTTTATCACTACTTTTAGCAATGATGCCTATCTACTGAAATAAATTTTGTGTAAGAACTGGGATTTATTAGTAGCAGATGAAAATGTGAGTAACAAATTACCCATTAAACCTACTGTTATTTTTAGAAGGGGGCAAAACCTGAAATCTATTCTGGAACATAAAACAGCCAACAATTCTAGGATTAAGGGCATGTTCAAATGTGAATCATGCCCTTATTGTAAATTTATTGATACATGCCTTTCTTTTATTATCAAAGACACTAAGTTGCCCTGTAATGGGAGATTTAACCGTAACTCTAAAAGTATCATTTATTTGGCTAAGCGCAAGTGTTGTCCAGTTTTCTATATAAGAAAAACTGATAGAAGGCTTAGGGACCGTTTATATGAACACTTATATGCTATAAGGAATGAGAAGGTTGAAAATGCTCTTGCTAAGCATATAGTTACCTACCCAGACCACTCCTTTGTGTTCCGTGTTATTGACCAAGTGGTAGGATCAATTAGGGTGGACAAGTCTCCTTATGGCTGGAAAGATGTGAACTCCTTTGGCAACTTAGACATGATGCTTTTAGGTACCCAGGTATCAATGATGTTTGTTCCATAGCATGTCTATTGAAATTAAGGAGCCTAATGAGATAAGATAGCATAGTTCATAAATTTTATATGAAGTTTTCATGTATATATATTTACACACATATATCTTTTATATGCATACATTTGTAAGCCTTTTTGTATATTGAGTATTTTTTATATATGCATACATACATTTTATAAATGTTCTTGTATTCATATGTAGTCAAATTGTGGTAAAATATTTTTTCAAAGTTTTTATTTTATTTTAATTTTGAAGGGTGATGAGTTAAAGGGTTGACTTTATTTCATTTTATTCAATCTAACACATGGGACTGCTTAGGGTGGGTCGCTTAATTAATTAAGTATGTGATTTCCTATTTAAGTGAATGTGTTTTGTTATATTTTATTGAGTTGAAGTACAGGCATTTGTCTGTACGAAAGTGCTTACTCTTAAATGTATTTTTTATTTATCATTTGTTGACTGGGAAAGTCTGACTAGGTTCCACAGAGCCTGTTTTCAGTGGAGGCCCAGGGAGAAATGCTCCAGATGCATGTCTTCGGAATGTGGGAGGAAACCAGAGTACCCAGAGGAAACCCACGCGAACACAGGGAGAACATGCAAACTCCACACAGAAGGCACCCCAGCTGAGAATCAAACCAGTGAACCTCTTGCTGTGAAGCGACAACGTTAACCGCTGCACCACTGCACCACCCCTAAATCTTTGGGAGTTCTTTGAGAGCCAAGTGTCCTTTGTCTGATTTTTGTTTTCTTCACTCGTTTGTCTGCAGTATTCTTTTTCTTAGGAGTCAAAGAGATACTAGGTCTGAAGTGTGTTCTAGGAAGCCATTTAAGGATGACATGTTTTTCTAACCTAATATAATTTTGTAGGTGTAGTCAAGATAAATAGGACTATTTGTCAATGTGTTGTTGATGAAACAATCTGTACTCTTGCATGAGTATAGTGTGTATGGATGAACTGAAGTAAGATCGCGTGCAAGTTCCTGTCTATGTGATGTGAAAGAAATACAATAATGTAACCATGGCCTAGGCAGTTGAGCGGTATGGTAAAACCACAGGACGTAAGTAAATTGGTAGTGTTCATTTAAAAATATGGGGTTACAGGAAGAAGAAAATTGTAGATCGTGTATGCAACTCTTAACTCCTTAGTGTTCACAATCCTCGAGAAACTATTCGAGAAGATCGCACATGCAGATCTTTACCTTTTGTTATCCGGTGTTCTTCATGGTTGAAGTTCAGTCTAACCGATCTGGGCAACAGAGATCAGACAGTGTTGGATGAACAGGGAACCCAACAGCGACGTGCTGGAGCAAATGCTACGTGGAACAGTATCCAAGATGGAGTAATTTCAGTATTTCAAAGAAAGGGTCTTCCTGAGACAGAGCTTTATAATCTCAGTGAGGGTGCAAGATTTCAGATTGGCAGAATTATCTAGTAACACGTTAGTGAATTTGTCTAACTATCATTTAGACCAGCATGAGAGAACTGTGCTAAACAGAGGACTAACTTTTGTGCCGGCAACCATGACTAGGAACACTTAGAGCAATCTATACAAGACGAGAGACAATTTCTGCATGTTACTCACCTCGTGCAGGCTATCCATGAGCTTCCACTGCTTCATAATAATCCATTCAACCTGAAAACACCATTAACTTCTTTGCTTCATATTTTCGGCAACATGACACCTACTGATGATGTTAGCGTTAAGAGACATGCATCTCCAGGAAGTACTGAGCTTGAAAATCGCCGAGAAGTAACTTTATTAGCTTAAATTAATACTATACTCAATATGTTTTAATTTTTTACTTGGTTTGGAGGCTATATGACAGTTTCTTGAAGACTTCATTGTGGAATAAATAAATCACAATCTCCTGAGACAAGAAAGCTTGTAGGGAAAAAGAGAAGAATAAGGAGAAAAAAAGAAAAGTACATAAGGTGAAGATATAACTGAGTTATGCTGCCGCTGTTCTGTTGGTGCTGCCAGAGCCAGAGTCATGCCAATTTTATATGCACATGCTTGTGGAGCAACAGAGACAGAGAGAGCAGCGGATGGTGCGAATCTATATAATGGAGCAGGAAGAGGCCAGGAAGCGGAGAAGTGTGTTTGCTTTACGAGAATGCTAGTTTGGTGGATTTAGCAGTTTTACCAACGACGGACTGGGAAGGGACTTTGCTGAATTCTAGCACATGCCATAAGGACTCTTTTGTCCCCAGAGACTGTTTTTTCTCTGGTGACCCAAGATAGAGTTTTCACAGCTGCCATCAGTTAGTGGCAGCAGTGACGCTGATCTCTGGTGGAAGGGTACCCTAGGTGTGCTGCACTTCTTATATGCTGTACAAAAGCAACAAACAGGATTCATGCCCGCATAAGTAAGAAATAAACCGAAGGGCAACAACATCTGTTTTATATGTTGTATAAGTTAGTTATTTAACTGTATCTGAATAGAATATCAATAGTGTAAGAAACCCACCTACTGTATGCATTTACTATCTTATCTATTTTGACATTGAAATATTTATTTTAATTGTATTCTGTCTGATGTTGTTATTGTATAACTCAAAAGATTTTGTTTATACTGCATGTAATTAAAATTAAATCACACTCACTCCATCAAACCCAAAACACCCTCTATTCTAACCACAAAACTTCATATAACTTCTACAACCATCCACAGCCCTCTAACACAGAGAACCCAATTACCATGTTACCAACACCACTCTCCCACAAACATATCATCCCATTACTCTTGCCTTCTCTATCCATCTGTCTTTACTTTATCTCTGTCATTACCACTTATCACCACCCACTTAACACCATGTGCTGTATCAAATCACCCACCATATCATACACCACAAACAATCCCTCCATACCTGCTAACACACAACTGATTATCTATTGCCCTTATCTTATCTTATAACTCACCACTCCTATCCATTATACCCCACAATCTAAAAAACACCTTAGCCTCAAATACCACTTCCTAACTATGTTCTACCTTAAAACCATCGCCAGCATTGCAGCTCAACTACTACTAGGAGGTGATTTTCACCCCAACCCTAGCCCAACAAACAACACCCATACCACACCTGTCCCCAATCTCCCATTTAAACACAAATCCACTGATATACTCATACTAAACCTAAACATTCACAGTATCATAAATAAAATAGAACAGTTACATGGAACCATCTCTGTATATACCCCAGATATTATAGTGATTACAGAAACATGGCTTAAACTCCACATTAAAGATAACTTCATAACTCCACCTGGTTTCAATATATTAAAAGTAGACAGACCTCACAGAAAATGTGGTGGCATTGCCCTTCTTTACAAATCCAATTTAAAAGTTTGGCTACTTCAAAAGAAACCCCAGATTTCAACACTGCTGAGACCCTATTCACCAAAATCCTACTAAATCAATACAAACAACTAAACCTGCTCAGCATTTATATACCACCAGGAGACAACATTAAGACACTAGAATCAATACTCTACTGGGTTTCCCATTCCCTGTCTCAAGAAACTGTACTCCTAGGTGATGTCAACATAGACTGGAACACCATACACTCATCCATAGCTACCAACCACATAAACCAATATAATTTTGTACAACTCATACACTCAGCCACAAGAATTGACAAAACCACCAAATGTGAATCCACCTTAGACTGGATCCTGCCTAACCAGACTAATACTGACCACCTATCCGGGATACTACCTGATTTCCTCAGTGACCATAACCCAACTTTTCTCCTTCGGCACAAACTAAAATTTACCAACACCCCCACTCTCTTACAAATCCGCTCCCACAAAAACTTCTCCCCAGTACAATTCTCAGAAGCCCTACAATCCTGTGACTGGGCTCCTATAAAAACCCTTTCCCTGGATATTGCAGTAGAATACTTTAATGCCAAATTCCAATGGATTTTAAACCAACTAGTCCCACTGAAAACAATAAGATTGCGAAGTAACCCTGCTCCCTGGTTAAACAAAGCCACTAAAATCTTACTCAAGACTAGAGACAAAGCTTGGTTAACTTGGCAAAAATACAAAACTCCCAAAACTAGACAAAGCTTTGCTGAGCTCAGAAATAAAGCAAAAAAACAGGTCAGGTTGTACAAGATAAACCACTGTATTTCCCTACAAAGGAAACATAACAACAACCCACAGAAATTCTGGGCTGCAGTGAACAACATCCTCCAGCCTGGAAAAGTCACCACACCACCCTCAGATATCAAAGGTATTGATTCACATATAGCCTCTAGTTTCAATAACTACTTTACCTCTTCAATACTGAACCTGGTAAGTGCAATATCATCCACAACCCAATCTCAACCCTTAAACTACCAGACTAACTCCATCCCCTTCACACTCACCCCAGTACTAAAATCTACCATTCAAAATCTCTTAGCTAAACTCAAACCTACCACCCTAGCTGTCGACAGTCTTCCAGCTAAATATCTACAAATTGCATCCAAGGCCATCATCTACCCCGTCTCCCTACTTATTAACAGATCTATCGCCCTGCATACTATTCCTTCATTATGGAAAACCTCATATCATCCCCCTCCACAAGGGAGGTCCATCTACTGACCTCTCCAACTGCCGTCCCATTGCAATCCTATCACCTCTCTCAAAAATTCTAGAAAAATGCATCCACCACCAACTCCTTACCCACCTGATAACCAACAACCTTCTAACTAAAACCCAACATGGATTCAGACATTCCCATAACACCAACACTGCCCTAATTAACTTTTCCAATACCATAAACTCGCACAGGAATAAAGGAAAGCTGGTCTCTGCCACCTTCTTAGACCTATCCAAGGCATTTGATACAGTTTCCCATTACAAACTCCGCACCTGTCCAGCAGAACTCAACCTTGATGACACCACTCTACAATGATTTAACAGTTACCTAAACAACCGGTCACAATCTGTCAAATGGGGCAACTCCCTATCCCCTCCACTCCCTGTCACAAGTGGTGTCCCACAAGGTTCAATCCTTGGCCCTCTTCTCTTCAACATATTTACAAATAATCTCCACTTAGCTACCACTAAAGCCAACATTGTCCAGTATGCGGATGACACTACCCTAATCTGCTCATAAACAAACATCCAATTACTTCAAAGTAAAGCCCAACAATCCTTCACTGAGGTAGAGAACTGGCTAAACAACTACCAACTAATACTAAACCCCAAAAAAACACAGCTAATACTATTCCACCCAACCAAACACTGCAATGTCACCTTTACCATCATGTCTACCAATGGCACCCTCATCACTCCAGTAGCTGAGGCTAATCTCTTAGGCATCACTATTGATCATCAACTTAAATACAACAAGCACATATACCAAACTATCTCTAAAGTTCATAAACATCTAGGTTGCCTATATCATTGCAAACTATTCCTAACCCCTGAGACTAGAACAACAATAGCCAGAACTCATCTCTTATCAACACTACTTTACACCTCTCCAGTTCTCACCAATATTAACAAAACCAACCTGAACAAACTCTCTACATGCTACAATAAAATAGTTAAGTTCGCTGGCAATAATAGATCACATTCCCACCATTGCCTATCCCTAACTAAACTGCACTGGTTAGAATTTCCAAACCTCCTACGCTACCACGAACTGATCATAGCCCATCAAATTCTCTTCCATCCAAAGAAGTGCCCTGCCCTTGCCGACATGCTAAACTTTTACAACCCTAAAAAGGAGCTATATTCATGTATCAAAAACCTGACTGAAGTTAATCCATGTAATAACAGTTCTGGGGAGGCCTTATTCTCCCATGATGTTGCCAAAGCATGGAACACCCTCCCACCTGAACTCAGGCTACAAAGTCACACAGGCACCATCAAAGACCTTCTTAAATTACACATCAATACTAACCTTCTCTGCAACTGCAAAGGCCCCCCTTGAAGTCCCACTTTTCCATATGTAAGTGACCCGTTGAAGCCTTTAATGCATACACTATGCTCTCACCTGAAATGTACTTTTTGTATATATTGTAAATAATGGTACTACTCCTGAGTATCTTATTGTTCTACATAATTGTTTTTGTACTTCATTGTTTCTCTTATCCTGTAGGCCAGTTTTATTGTTATCTAAAGCATGTATGTACACTGTTATTTCTTTGGAGCTTTTCTCCCCAAGACGCCACTGAAAAAGGACACATGATGTCCAGTTGGACTTATCCTGGTAAAATAAATGTTAAATAAAATAAATAAATAAATAAATAAAGCAGATTCTCTGTGTAGGCAGTTGGAATGGGGGCAATGCTTATGTGCAAATATAATGACTGCAGTTCTGCCTTGCTTTGCAAGAGTAATGTGCATTTTTGTGAAGTAAGATCAACCAGAAGCTCTGAACTTTTAAGTATTCTTTGTGTAAAAAAATATATACTTAACTTAATGACAGTGCCTTCTTTTTTGTTGTTGTTTTTGTTTTTAACCTCACAAGATCAAGTCATATACTATGGTTGGAGTTGTGAGTGGAGATCGGGGCTGTGAAAATGGAACAAATGACCCAGTTACTTAATGTTACCGTTCTGCAAAGCTAGAATTACAATACTTTTCTGTCTGTATTTTACGATAAATGTAAAATGATTAGTAAGTTTATGAGTAATTCTTAATGTGTTATTTTATATCTGTTCATGTATATACTGAATGTTTGTTTAAAAATGTTTCTAATATACTGGAGATTTTCTGCCCACACATGTGTTGATTTTTTTTTTTAACTAAACTGTTTCCAGAAACCCGGGTAAACAAAATCAAAATAAATAAAATGAAATGTGTACTTGGCTAGCACACACAAGCTGTGACTAATGTTTCTGTCAACAAAATGAAAGCAATGCAAGTATGCAATCCAACTGTTACTATTATTTGTACCTTAATCCTGACAGGTAAAAAACAGCTACTTTAGTTAGTTAATGGGGGGTGTTTGTGAATTAAATGAGTTGAATGGTCTTAAAGTTAGTATATATAGTTAGTATATATAATTAGAGTTTACACAGCTTTAGATGTAGCATAATAAACATTACATTTTGCCACCTTACTTAGAAAATTATTTATTTTCTAGCATAGTTAGCTATGGCTGATACAAAATGGCCATCTGGAGCTCAGAACTGAAAAAAAGAAAAGCAGAGAAAGCCAAGGAATTAGCAAAGCAAGAGGGTTCCTTCTTGAAATATATTTGCACATATAAAATAACTGAAGACCAAGAATGTGACCACTCTTTCAGTGAAACATTGAATGCTGAATGTTTTGCTTCTATTACAAATGATGTTTGCCTTTTGTTTGTCTTTTTTTGGCTTTTCCCAGTTAGGGGTCACCACAGTGGAACTCTGGTCTGCTAATGATTGGCAGTAGATTTTTTATGGTGATGAGTTGCCAGCCCGACGCCCAACCTTCAATAAAGGCATGCCCATTCACGTATGTCTTTCGAACGCCACTTGACTGTGGGGAGGACATGCAGACTCCACACAGAAGGCGCTCCAGCCAAGAATACAATACCCCACTCGGGCATTGTAGATAAGCTCACCAGCTTAAATATAAACCCCTATGTCACTAGATGGGTTGCAAACTGGCTCAAGGACAGAACCCACATAGTTAGAATTGCTGGAGCCATGTCAGACTCCAAACCAGTTACAAGTGGCGTCCCACAAGGCTCAGTCCTGGGACCTCTCTTGTTCGGTATATATTTCTCGGAGGTACAGGCCAACACAGAAGGACTATGGCTGACCAAGTTCGCAGATAACTGCAAACTGGGCGCCATAATCGACTCTCCAGCCAACACAAGCATCCTCCAAAAGGGCCTCATAGAAACAGACAAGTGGTGCCAGAGCCATGGCCTCAAGCTAAATGCCCAAAAGTGTATAGTCATCCCCTTTGGCAAAAACAAAGTGCCCACAAATTACCACATAGGTGGTAATCCATTAAGTACAGAAGAAGTAATTAGGGACCTGGGGACCCAAGTTGATAGCAATCTCTCATTTGACAACCACGTGGCCAAAGTGGTTAGAAAAACATTTTATATAGCCCACCTAATCATGAAGGGATTCACATCTTGATTAGGGGAGGTCATCGTGCTTCTTTACTCATCCCTCATCAGGCCCATAATCGAATACAATGCCCCTTTTGGGATGTACCTTACCAAACACCTGCAGAGACTGGAAAGACCCCAAAAGTACCTCACCAAGAGGATCAAAGGGCTCAAACACATGCCATATGCTGCCAGGTTAAAGAAACTCCAGCTCTACTCAGTGGCATACTGCCTGCTCAGAGGTGACCTGTGCCTGACGTATAAAGCCATGCCCAACCTGGAATTAAGGGACATACTGCACCTCAAAAAATCCAAATCCCATCAAGCTACACGCTCGAGAGACTTGAACCTCAGCACTGAAATAAATAGGACATGCTGGAGGGACAGATTCATAACCCAGAGGCTCCCTTCACTCTGGAATAAAATCCCAGTCCAGGTTAGGCAGAGTCCCTCATTGACTCTCTTCAAGAGGAATCTTGATGAGTGGATGGGAGATCGTAGGTTTACCCCGGGTATCACTTCTGTGTCACTGTTAGACAGAGGCACAGTATACTAACCTCTAAAAAGGGCATAGCAAAATTAATTTAAAATGGGTGGCGAAAGCCAAACATACTCTGGCTAGGCTTATAAATGCCCTAGGGCAGATAGCCTAGTATGAACCTATGAACCTATAGGAGAACCTCTTGCTGTGAGGCAACAACGCTACTGCTGCACCACCGCGGCTTCCCGCTGCTGTTGATCCAAAAATAGATGTTTCTTAAATTAGAGAAAAAGAAAATATCTGAGAAAGTGAAAAAGAAGAAGCTACTGCACCTAATCTAGATTATAGTGACCCAGCAAACTCGCCTTCTCATTCCAATGATTATTTTCGACAGATTTTAGGACAAAATAGACCACAACAGATTATTATATATGATTTTCCCAAAGACAAACAAAAAAGAAGATTTTCTCCAACACACTACCAAAGATTACTGTCTAATGATGAAAAAATACACCGTCATAGGTTAATATATTCAATTTCAAAAGATGTAGTCTTTTGTTTTTGCTGCAAGCTATTCAACACAAAAGGTATGTCAGCCCTACAAGATTTGGGTTCAAAAGATTGGAAAAACACTGGAGCAATTCTATCTTTACATGAAAGGAATACTTTTCATTTAAATAACTATCAGACCTGGAAAGAACTTGATTTGCATTTATCAAAAGAAAAAACAGTCGATAGCGTTAACCAGCAAAAAATCAAAGAAGAACAATATTGGCAAAAAATATTGGAACGTCTCATCGCTTTGGTCAGAGTACTTGGCACTCAAAACCTGGCATTTTGTGGTACTGATGAAAAGTTGTACAGTGCCCGTAATGGAATTTTAAGTTTGTTGAATATTTAGCCCTTTTTGACCCTGTAATGAACGAACATTTACTCAGAGTCAAAAATCAAGAAATAATGGTCCATTACTTGGGAAAGGTATTCAAAATGAACTTATAAATATCCTAGCAGGCACTATAAAAAAGAAGATCTTGTCACATATGAAATTGCAAAATACTACTCAATTATCTTGGATTGCATACCAGACATTAGCAAAAAAAAAAATAAATTATACATGATGATTGGTAGGAGATTTATCATTCTATGGGTATGGGCGAATAATCACACTTACATATTTATCTATGAGTTTCATGGTGGCATCAAATGAATTGTATTTACAATAAACACTGTAGTGTTTGTGGTATAACAAACACAGATTAGATATTTTGCACAATTTAATACAGATTTATGTTAATATATACATTATATGCTCTTGACATAATAATTTTATAGTTTTATATATGTATATTCATCGATTTTTTCTCTCTATATATACATATGGTTTTATACATTTACAAGTGTTTTCTTTTTATATATTGTTATATGTTGATGTATATGGATTATACATATGTATATCGATATGGTATAGAACCAGTGATAATGGTTTAGCCCATATATACTTTGCACCTAGCACCTTATGATTGTTTAAGTTAGTAACGATATTGAATGTGTTATATAGTCATCCAGATTTATATTTGCATTTATATATATATATCTATTTATATGCAGTTTTCTAATGTATTTAGATATACATGCTTCTTAGTATCTATGAATTGATATATATATGTTTGATAGGGATGAATATATGTTTATAAGATCTGCACGATGCACTTTATGTGTTTACATAAGTTTATTTGTTTACATATTTATGTGCTGCTTAATATATGTCGAACCATATATATAGATTGGTTAACATGATTCGATATATATGTGTTAGTTAGGGATTAACATATGTTTACAAGATTTGCACTATGCACTTTATTTGTTTAAATATGTGGATATATGGTTATATGCAGATTTTTGCACATACATATAAGATACATACCATATATATTAGTCGCTATACATGTTAGGTACATAGATATATGCATACCATAGTATGCATATACATGTATTCACATTGTATTTATATATTTATTGATATTTATTGATATATCACTGTTTTTGATTTTGCTCAGAAATAGTAATCAATAAGTATATATATTTTGACTACATATAATATGAGAGCAATAGACAGAATGAAGAGGTAGTTAATGAGATATATGACTTGGATAAGTGCTAGATATAAAAGGAAGTGATTTGAGATCTATTAATATATATATTCATAGCTACACCATGTTATTTTTACCTTTCTTTTTTGTCTGATTTAATTTGATGTTTATTCATATACATTTTGCATTCTGCATTTTAATTAAATATTACTTATGTTTAATATGTATACTTAAGTATATTTTATGTATATATATATATATATAACATTGTAAAATAAACCACAGGGTATATTAAATTAAACATAGTGCTATTGTAACTTTAAGAAATAGCTAAGCTGCTCAACAGAGACAGCTGTTTTCAATTAGCAATTTAATTATATCAATTAGATGAATGCATATACTATATAAACTGAGCTGCTACATTGTATATTGAAATCTGATGAAGCGTATTTTAGATACGTGAAAGCGCTCATTTCGTAGTTCTATATCTTATGGAATAAAGAAGAAGTTTGTTTTATCCTGGACTGAGTTTGTCTCTGTGGAAATAGAACTGAAGTAGCCGTTTTGTTCTGGTTCACTTGTGTTTCTTATTTGCATACCAGACATTAGCCATACCGAACAGATGACAATGATTGTATGTTTTTTTGATGTCATCAAAACATCAGATAGTGAGATGTTCAAGTCTGTGGTAATAAGGGAACATTTCTTAGGATTTGTTCCACTAGAGGAAAATATAGATTCCTTCATGACAGAAACTTTGATTGAACAGCTTGAACAAATGGAATTACCAATTGAGAATCTCCGTGGTCAAGGATATGATAATGGAAGTAATATGAAAGGCAAAGAAAACAGTGTACAAAAGAGAATTCTAGACATAAATCCACGAGCCTTTCTTGCTCCCTGCAAGGCACACTCTTTAAACTCAGTTGTCAATGATGCATCAAAGTGCTGCCTAGATGTGTCTAGTTTCCTCAGTTTAGTCCAACAGATTTATAACTATATTTCTAAATCAGGTCATCATTGGCAAGTTTTATGTAGCCATGTCTTGGACTTAACCGTTAAACCATCAAGCCAAACAAGATGGGAGAGTCGGATTGACACTTTGAAGTCAGTAAGGTATCATCTTGGTAGTATATATGATGCATTAATGCAAATCTTTAATGACCCAAGACTAAAAGGTTCACCGCCTGGAAATAATTCCCGCATCAAAGCAAAGGCACTTGCTGATGCAATTTGGAAGTTCCATTTCATGGTATCTCTTGTTGCATGGTATAACATTCTTTGTGAAGTAAATATTACTGGCAAAGCATTGCAAAGGAAGGAAGCTGATTTAAATTCAGCAACAAAACAACTTCAAATAACCAAGAAATATCTTTTAACTTGCAGAAGTGATAAGGGTTTCAAACAGGTTTTGGCTGATGCTGCTGAGATTGCCAAGGAACTAGAAACACAATCAAATTTGATACAGAACAAGTTAGAAGGAGAAGACAAAAACGGCAGTTTGAATATGAAGCTCAAGACGAGACACCACAAGATCTTAAGCACAATTTTAAAGTAGGCTTTTACGATTCTGTCTTAGACATGGCTATCCAATCTATTGAAGAGAGGTTCCAACAGTTAGAACAGCATAATATTCTATTTGGCTTCCTGTACCATATATACAATATCAACAAAAAGGCACCTGCAGATATACTGACTGCAAAAATTTCGAAAAGGCTTTGACGCATAATTCTAACAAAGATATTGATGCTGCAGATCTCTGCTGTGAACTTCAAGCAGTAGCTCGAAGACTTCAAATGTCTATACCAATACAAGAAGTACTTCTCTTCATAGTACAACAAAAATTGGTCAAATCTGTACCTAATGTTTTCATTGCCCTAAGAATACTGTTAACATTTCCAGTTTCAGTGGCAAGTGATGAACGTAGTTTCTCAAAGTTGAAACTTATCAAAACTTACTTGCGATCTGTTGCAAAACAGACTTGTAGACTTGCCAACAATTTCAGTTGAATATTACCTTGCTTCCACACTGGATTTGAAGGATTAAGTGAGAAATTTTGCAAAGCAGAAGGCAAGAAAAATTAAATTTTGATTATGTAATCCATGCAATTTTTTGTGTGATAAATATGTTAATAAATATGTCATTTTAAATCATTCTTTCCTTTTTCTATTATTTCAATTACAAAAAAGTTACTTATTTGTAAAACAAGGGGCGTACTAATAAGTTTTGCCTAGGGCGAAAAATAGCCTAGCACCGGCACTGAATGGACTGTCAGTTTGGTATCTCTGGAAGGATCATCAAGCAGGCTGGGTGGATAGCATGAAAGCTCAATGTTCTTTCTGGTTTGGGAGTGAAAAAAATTACATATACATATATATATATATATATATATATATATATATATATATATATATATATATATATATATATATATATAGATCTAGGATCTAGATTCCAGGGTACTAACTAAATCAGCTATGCTTCTGGGGTTTAAAGTATTTCTGTACAAAATTAGAGTGTCTACACCTAATCATTTGCCTAGTATGGCATACATAATTTCCATATTTTTAGGAGGTTAGAAAGTGCTGAAAGTTGGGGGAGTCTTTTTTTGATCCCAGGATTCTGTGACTTCGAGTATGCCTGAATTGTGCTGGGAAATAAAAGCACTTATGTGGTCTATCTTGTTTCTGATGCTATGTCCATTGAGGAGGGCATAGGCCAGTGTAGGAAAGGAGTAGTTTTGATGCTGAGAAAAGGGAGTTGTTGGGCCTTGTGTAACTCTTAAGAAGGAGTATAAAGATTATGAAAGATAGTTTGATTGAGATCTTCATTTTTTAAGCAGAGAAAAAAATGTTTCTGAGTCTTAGCAATCATATAAAAGAGTGATCCTGACAGTGGTGATTCAACCAAGGAAGAAATAGCTATAGCAGCAAGTGCCATAGAACTTTCTTCTGCAGGTCTGTAAAAATCTTTAAGACTTATCTCTGGCTATACAGTCCCATGAGAAACAATAGACAGTACTGTGGACAGTAATCTAAAATTCTATAACTCCTCTGCAATCCATATATATATATATATATATATATATATATATATATATATGGATCTAGGATGTTTGTTCGAGTGAGCAAATGACCGAAACCCAAACGGCCGGGCATACTTACACGAAAGTTCTTTTAACCGAAGAAGCACTTTTGCGAAAGTATGCCTGTTGTCGAGGCTGTACTACGGTGCGGGTAAAGGAAATTTCCCTTTTCCCCACTTTAGTGCGGTCTCGGAGGGAGAATATTAAAGTAAGGGGGGTGTGGGGTCACAGACCTCCACATGGGGGGTGCAGGAGGGCAAAGCCTCCCTGCTAAAATGTAAATGTAGTGTTTTTTTTTTGTAACACGCTTTAACGAAAGTGCTTTTTCGATAATTATGGATTTGGATGTTTGCTCACTTGAGCAAACATCCTAGATTTATATATATATCCACCCAGCCTGCTTGATGATCCTTCCAGAGATACCAAACTGACAGTCCATTAATTCCCCTGAGGGATGAGTTTTGTGCAGCTGGAGTGGTCCTGTCATCTTGATGGGAAGTGAGTGCCCCCTGCATTTCAAGCTGCTGATGTGTACTCACCTTATCTCTCATGAAGGCAAAGTGCAACTCATGATCCCACATATCCACTGGGGTCCGAAATGGAGTCTGCATTCCTGGGTAAATTCACCTTATCTCTCTACCCAGAAAAAGGCAAAAAAATTCTCTACATCATCATTCTCTGTCTCTCTCTCTCTCTCTCTCTCTCTCTCTCTCTCACTCCCAACCAGCTCTTCCAGAACTTACACTGGCAATCAAACCCAGGTCAGCTGGGTTACAGACAGTGTTTTATCTTTCATCTCCTGCCCTTCGATATCCAGGAGCATCCAGAAATTCTGAAATAAGCTCAGAGATCACACAACTGCACTATTTGGCCAAAATAATGGAATCAAAGATGTGTTCCACAACAGTCCATGGAAATAAGCAAAAAAAAAAAAAATTATAATATCCTGAAACAAAATCTTGCTGACTTACTTAGCTTACTCAGTTTCAGGCACTTTTGGCCATTTAATACTGTGATATTGTGAGGTGCCATTTATTCACGAGCCCCAAACCGCAAATGTCAAGTCCCCCTATGGTGAAATAAGTAATGAGTTTGATAATATAGCCCTGTACCGCATAACAGTGAGTCAAGTAGCAATGTATATCAGTAGTTGCTGCAGACTCAGAACAAACTCTCATTTACAACAATTGTGTTGTTATGATGACCATTTACGGAACATGGGCAACAAGCTAAACAATATTTAATAGTGTGCGACAACAACTGTGTCTGTCTAAAAAATAAGGTAAAACAGAAAGCAGGCAAAACCCACAGCTACAATATCAAAGACAATACCAAAACAAAATAAAATAAACCACAATCAGCGGTTAACTCAGACAGCCCAACTTTAATAAAACACAACAAATGACTTAACGCTTTCTCCCTAATATTCACTGGGCATCATCAGAGTCATAATAATAATAAAATCACTTCCTGCTTAAATACACCATGAATTATACATCAATAAAATATGTACAAAAGCAACAGAATGAACTAGGCAGAATCCAGGCAAGAGGCAAAAGCACAAAAGTCAGTGTCGCTGTATAAGCACAAAAGTCAGTAATGCTGTATAAAAGCACAACAGTTTGATTGGATGAAGTTTTGATAATATGTGCATATATAGTATGATTCCTTTAGTTTGTACTTGGTCTGAAGAAGCTTTACAGCAAAAGTGCTTACCAATTTTTATTAAACCTGTGGATTGTTTTTATTATTTGAAGACTTGTTGCGTGGTTCTTGGATTCCTTGCCATGATGAATGATGAATGACTTCATACAGCATTATTGACTATTGTGCTTTTATACAGCATTACTGACTTTTGTGCTTATACAGCGACACTGACTTTTGTGCATTTGCCTCTTGCCTGGATTCTGCCTGGTTCGTTCCGTTGCTTTTGCACATATTTTATTTTTGCCAGTTATTTTCTAGCAACGGAAGATTTACCTCTTGGGCTGCCAGTTATAATTATTATACTACTTTTTATCTTTGTTTTATTATCTGCAACCCGTGAGGACATGGCGACAGAACAACCCTTAACGATCGAGTTGGACTATAACCCTACTAGCAAAGTGAATACTGTGCTACCACCCTTCTCAGAGAGGTTCTCTCAGTATTTGCTGAGAGACAGGAGCTGCCTGAGGCAGTTTGATTTTCGCACGACTGATGATGATGTCACCAATGAGACCGGGGATTTGTACAGCTTGCCAAACAGCATTGAGGATATTGAGCGTGATTTCCTTAAATTAAAAAGGCTACAAGCACAACGTTTGCACTTTGAATTGTGCCTCGAGAAAAAGATAGTACCTCAAAGACTTTGAGTCTGAACATGCCAACCCAAGGGTCTCAATACCCTGAGTTATTGGCACGCTGGCAGACTGCGGGACCAAATAGCGGAACACACTAGGGACATAAAAAAAAATAAAAGTATATATAGTGCCCTATATATGCACAGTGTTAACTGCAAAAATTTTAAGAGATTTTTATTTTTCATCATAGACAGGGTTAATTTTAATGAAAGATAATGATAAACTTGAGGTGGAAGTAAGGGAAACTAAATGGCAACTCATTAAATGCAACACAGAAACCAGGTTTGAATGATCATGCTTCTTCCATTTCAGTTATTTTAAAACAGAGGGCTAATGTTATTTCACCTATATGAGCTGGGATTTGCTAGTAGAAAGCTCATTGTGTGTGTTTCTAATTGGTCTTGGGGAATAATTAGTGTAAAGCTTGCTTTTTTCTGATCATGTATAAACCTCATATTTGTGAGAAGCTGATTTTTGCACAACGGTGATTACTGGTGCCTTGTATAAATGCAATCACCAGAAGTTGAAATTTTCCTATAAACACCACCTCAGAACTTCAGTCTTATATTACTCATGGGGCAATTAGTTTGCGTGGTGAGCAGCATTTACACATTTAGGTAGGGCTATTTATGTCTACCTTACCTTACCTTACTAAAGCACCCAGGACTACTGCTGTTCCAAGAACATCTGGTTTGGCACTTTGCAGCATCACTGGTTAAGTTTGCTGCAGAGTACACCAAGTAAGCACCCTTCCCTCATCTGATTATGGGCATTATCCACTCCTATCCTTTCAAGTACATTAGGACCTGCAACTATGGATGAGCACTTGCTTGCTATCCCTACATCCTGCTTGCTGGATGCTCATTCTGAGCCAAAGTAACAACTGCCATATGTACACTAAGAACTACTTAATTCTTGAACAAACAATTGCAGTATGTGAGAGATACAGTTACACATTGACACTGGAGGCTACACTCTCACATACAGACAAAACAGGTTGTCAGCAGCTCCCATACATCACTCACAACACTCACAAAGGACCTCACACATAAGCCCACATATGCGGAGGTGCTCACATATAACTTACACAAACCTCAAAGGCCTCTCAGACACAGTCCTCAGTAACTCCATATACACACAAACAAGACAGCTCCCATCACAACACATAAAGCCACATCTCATTGTCTCTCAACTACCAGGCCCAGAAAGTGAAACACCCCACAACCCAATATTAGTTAGATAAGCAGCGCATGAGCAAGGGTCATTTTTTATTTGGTGCTTCTCTGTCAAATAAAGGACTTTAATTCACAAAGAAGTGAGTATGAGTCTTTTCCATCTAAGCCTGAGGCGGAACTGATAACTAATTATTACTCCCAAAAAGAGGGACACAACCTCATCTACAAGCAAAAAACAGCCAAAACCACCAAGGATTGAAGACAGGAAAGGAATCTAGGTACCCAATAAATACAGTTGATTTACAGACTTTGGCCTAGCACCTACCCATGGGCAAGTTATCACTACCTTGATAAGCCTTTTCCAAAACACCTATTTCTTGTAGTTGAAAAATAACTTGCTAGGTTAGGATCAAGGAGCAGTTTTTTATCATTCTACATCTAAATTTTAACAAAGGGTATATCCACAGATATAAATATTAGCAAATATCCATACTAGTAACTGAGAGTATTGGCTTACAACTTAAATGCCAGTACTATATAAAACAAGGGTTAACACCCCCCCCCACACCCCCCTAGTGCAGGACAGTCCTATGTGCGCAGTTGTATTTTGGTAAAAAACTAAGAAAAATAGAAATGACCTGAAATATTAAGGCAAAAAATATTTCCACAGATTCCTGTTACATTTGTACCTAAAACTCCAAGATATTATAGAATAGATCAGACAAGTGAAATTCAGTCTTTTTCACTTCTTGTGTATATGATTTGTACTGCAAAATCTATATTTCCATAAATAAAGTCACACTTTGGTCACTTGACAAGGTAGCAACTTTGTAGAAAACCCATACCTTTGCAGATTACAGCTATAATAACTGAACATATTGTTAATAAAGTCACCTATACTGCATGTCATGAGTATATTCACCTTGGTGCACTTTATGGTGCTCCAGCCTCCTGTGTAGCTGTGCATTGTCTGCAATAGCTTCAGGGGCTGTGGAAAAAGAAATTGGAATATGTTAGATATGTGCACAGCACACATTGGCAATTCGCATGTGTAGGTAGCCAATGTTTATTTACTGTACACAGGTGGTGGATGCATTCTAACCTTAGTCTTCCATTGGCCCAGGAGGTCGGGATTGCATCTATTAAGGTCACTATAGCAGTGATGACACTGTTCTCCCATACAGGGATCCCTGTGGTACATATTAATGCAAGGCACAGACTATTCAAGTTTCTTCTTTGCACTGAGGGTCTGCATAACCCTCTTTCAGGAGCCTCTGCTTATAGTTCTTGTATAACATATGGAGAAATATGTTAGATTCCTCCAGACACCACATTTGCACTTGAAAACTACCACTTCTTCGTCGAATGCTGTTATTTAGCATGCTCAAAATAGCCGAGAAATATGCTAAGGAATTCACCGTCACACGCATTTTTGGATGTGTTAAATGTCTTGCAATGATGGGCAGCTCATTTGCATGACCTATGATGGAACAGCCAATATATGCAAAGTATGACAATGTCTGAACATAGTAGTCAAGTGTGAAACTCAGCAGACCAGTTTGTTAATATATATAGATATATGATGCTAGTGAACTGTGCATTAGAGTGACTGCACTTCTTGGATATATTATATGGTATTACACCCATAGCCATAAGCTGAACCCCTCAGGTGCAGTGCAGCCTGCAGGTGTGCAGATATGTGCATGATGCCATATAGACCATGGTACACCCATAGCCATCGGCTGTACTCATGTGCAGTGTAGCCTTCAGGTGTGCAGGTGTGTGCACAATGCCATGTAGACCATGCAGCAAAGCTTGACCTGTCTGTAAGATATGGAAATTGGCCATTTCAGAAATAGTTCTACATAGGTTCATAGGTAGGTACTAGGCTATCTGCCCGAAGGCATTTACAAGCCTAGCTGGAACTGTGCTGGCTTTCGCCACCCCCTTAGATTAGTTCCCTGTGCTTCTGTCCAGCAGAGCCATTGAAGTGATCCCCGGGGTAAACTTTCTATTTCACATCCACTCATCAAGGTTTCTCTTGAAGAGTGTTAGCGAGGAGCTGTGCCTAATGTAGACTGGAATCTTGTTCCAGAGCATGGGAAGTCTCTAGGACAGGAACATGGCAAATTATTCCAACGGGGCTGCAAATCTCTGTTAGACCTGGTCTAACTTGCTGCCTTCTCTTTAAAGTCTTTGGACGAAAACCCTGGCAGATACTACAGCTAGCCACATTATGCTCCAGACTTAGACAGAAAACCACATGTTAGTCTTTATAAGGCATCTATAGATATTTAAACACACCTGCTGGCTTTCACAGGTGAGGGCATACTTCACTCCTCCATGTCTGGTAGTTTGTTTCCTAGACTCCTACTTACAAAACAAATTACAAAAACTGTAAAGACAATGAATGAAAAGGGTTTCCAAAAGGGTACTTACCTCTCAATACTCTTCAGTCACAGGACTGGACCAATTAAGTATTGCGATGTACTCACCTGTCATGGACATGGATCTCTCATATGCATACTTAACACACCCTAACACCCAAATGTCCAACATGCAAGCACAAAGGATTACACTCAGCCCCACTGTAATATGAAAGAAGGCACTGAGCAGCAATTTAGGTTCAAATGTTAACACCTGCTTCAAACAGGATATCTGCTTTACCTCTAACAAGGTAAGTCCAAACTTTTTTCTGCTTAACTTATAATCTGATAGTTGCTTTGCTAATTAACCACATATAAAGACGTGACAAGAATGTTATAGGTTATAGAACAAAAGTAAACTGAGAGAAGTACTGCTAGGATAGACAATTGCTGTACAACAGGATTGCAAAGCATAAATTATAGACCCATAAGCCTGATGGGCCTCAGCTGTAAGACTGTGGAAAGGATTGTGAAGATAGATGAAGGCTGCCAGCCTAGCCAGATAGAATTCTGTAGATAATTCTGTCATTTGTAAATATTAATATAAGCCACAGGCTTGTTCTCTTAAATGGGGAAAAATGTTGGTAAATGTTAAACTTCAAAAATGTAGCAACAGTGCACTCTGCTGTAAGAAAGCTAAGTCAAGCATTTTATGACTGTCTTTGATCTTTAAATTTGGCTCTGATATGTTTGGATGAATTAATTCTGCCTATTGTTTTGAGGCCAGAGTTAATGGCTAGAATTTGCATGTATAAATGTCCTTTATTGCTCTGGTTTCTGACCAGGTATAAAGAATGTAAATGTAGTTTCTGCTAGCCTGGGAACACCAGGGAAGTGTGAAGAATGATGTCATGTGAAGCAGCACTGTGTTATCAATTTAAAGAGTGAGAATCAGAGAGCTCATAGCATTTTGTCTTGAGAACATCCAACATCACCAGCACTGCCTGTTTCTATATGTAAGTTATTTAGAACTGTGTTTTCTCTTAGAAATAGCTAGGAATTAGGAAGAGTAGACTAAGTGTTTTTGGTGTTGATGTTAGAACTTTTCTACTGTATTATTTTAAGTATTTCTCTTTGATCTCTGAATGCTTGACTAGCACTGTGTGGTAAGAAGTATTGTCTTGTGTTTTTATTATTTATTATTAAATATTTTTAAACCTTTCAACTGTGGCTGTTTTGTGTAAAGATAATTTAAGCTCCAAGTGTACATTGCATGTATATAGTGATGCTGTACCAAGTCACTCCAAATAAGTCTTGACTGTTAGGTCACACTTACCATTTGGATAATAATATTACACAGTAATAATTGGACACCCTTTTAAGGGCCTTTGAGTAGCTGATAATTATTAGTGGGTGGTGGCAGCTGGTACTACCTTTTAGACTGGGCAGAAAAGGGGCACAGCTGGAGAACCTGTGCCAGCCTTCCCCAGGAGTGTTTGTGTGGTTGTATAAACTCTTATCTCAAAGTGTGTGTGTGTGTGTGTGTGTGTGTGTGTGTGTGTGTGTGTGTGTGTGTGTGTGTGAGCTACTTGGGCAGGCATACAAAGCACTGGTTGGACAGAGAGGGTGCTGGAGGTTTTAGCTTGCCCATTAGGCTAAGATCTGGACCCTATAGCTGTGCCAGTGGGGAGTCTTATTAGGGACCCGGAGAGAAAGGAAGAAAACAGCCCCAGACTGACTGTGATTTTTGTGTGCTCTTAAGGGAAATTTTACTTTACTGTGTGTGTATTTATTAACCTTTCCCTATATGGATGCCCTTCACTGGTGTTACTGGTGAGGATTGAGGCTCCATGATTGATGGGCCAGTGCACGGTCGTCACAAGGATCACTATGGAATTAATAAATAAGGACATTGTTAACCTCTAAACTCTTAACTCAAGCAAGTTTGGATTTGTCAAAGGCAGATCCTACCTACTTAACCTAGTCAACTTGCCTAAGAAGGTTACTAATGTAATGGATGACAGCAGATATATACACACCGCATATCTAAACCTTGCAAAAGCATTCAATATCATCCCACACTCAGATATCATAAATAAACTCTTACAGCTGATGCCCACAGGAAACAGAGAACAAAGAATATGCCCTCAGTTTATAAGAAAAAGATCTAAGGAAAGAGCTGCTTGATTTAATAGAGATAGCTAAACATATTAAGATCAACAAAAGAAATAGATTACAGAAAGTCAATAAGACCCAAAATGTTAGAAGTCTGATAAAACAAATGAACACAGCAATCAAGATTATTAAAAGAAATTCACATGATATAATAGAAGTAAACAGGATATACTGCTGAGCAGCTAAATTAATAACAGATAAAGTCTTAGCACAAAAATAGGGAAAGGAAGGGAATAAATCAAATGCCATCATGGAAGCATCGATTAGAAAAAAATTATAAAGCAATTAAGATGAGAAGTGTCACTGTTAGAAGATTGTAGAAGAGGGAACACAAAAATACTTAGAAAGATTGGAAAGATAGCCATGATAAAAATATTAGAACAGACCAAGATTGATCATACACTATAGCAAATAATAAACTAAGGATAGGAACACTTAGCAGATAAGCAGATACATATAAAGGAAAAGAACAAAGTAAGCAATTCAATGACAACCCAAAAAAGTTTTATAGAGAAATGGGGAGTAAAACAAAAGGAATAGAAACACAACCTAAAAAGAAGAAATAGACACATTTTGGAGAAAAGGCTATGAAAACTGTGTGGAACATATCAAATATGCTGAATCGAAAGAAGTAAAAGAAACAGTACGTTCTTACTAAGTTCAAATGTACAGGATATAAAATGGAATGAAGTATCGGCCACACAAACTGAAACAAAATTAAGAAAAGCCACTAAATGGAAAATCCCATGCCCAGATTCAGTACCTAACTTCTAGCTAAAAGAATTAACATCTTTACACAAAGATTTAGCCCTGAGTAAGAATTACTTATACAAGCACATTGAACAGACACTAAACAGGAAAAATGAGACTCCTCCTTAAGAGTGAACTTGCAAGCTATTCTAAAAACAATAGCGAATAACTTGCCTTCCAACAATGTATAAACTATATACTGGAATTAATGCTGATAGAGTTTATAGACATTTAGAAAAAAACTCAACCAGGGCCAAATAACTAAAGGGTAACAAAAGAAAGTCATATGGAACAAACAATCATTTGTTGTTACATAAAGTCATAATGGAGAATTCTAAAAAAGGGAAGAATCTAAGTATGGCATGGACACATTACAAAAAAAGCATTTGGCAGTCTCCCACATTCATGGATAAAGGAGTGCTTACAGATGTACAATATGCACCCTACATTGATCAATTACATTACAGTGACAATGGAACAGTGGCAAACCACTTTGCAGCTAAGCCATGTTAAAGGATAAATTATTATTTGAGGGATAAAAAATTCAAAGACGGATATTCCAGGGTGACACTTTGTCACCGCTGCTCTTTTGTCTTGCCCTTAACACATTAAGCTGTCTACTTAACAGGTTAGGCCATGGTTATAATTTGGCTCCCATATGACAACAAAGTGTAAAGACCTCATCTTCTTTTTGTCGATGATTTAAAACTGTATAGTTCATCAGATGAGGAGCTGAAAGCACAACTGGAAGTGGTTAAAATTTTCTCAGATGATATAAGAATGTCATTTGGTCTTGATAAATGTGCAAAAGAAACATTTAAAGCAGGAAAGCTGCAGCACCAAGAAAATATCAACCTCAGACAGGAATATTAAGTAAAAGAACTTGACTGGGATGGAGTGTATAAATATTTGGGAATTGATGAATGATTGACAATACAACATGAACCAATGTGAACAAAACATAGTAAGGAATATTTTAGAAGACTAAAATTAATACTGAAAACAGCCCTGACATCTAGCAACAAAGTCCAAGCTTTAAAGCAATTTGCTCTTTTTGGGGTGATTGACTGGCCACAGAAGGTATTAGATCAGCTGGACAGGAAAACAAAAAAATGCTTCACACTTATTAAATGATATGTAAAAATCATTGGATATCAGCATTATATATTCTTCATTATGAAGAAGGTATGGGCTTCCACAAAATTGATTTCACGTATAGATCTACAGTCATAGGAATGCATACATATCCACTGACCTTACCAGATCCAAACATAGTGAATGCTTTGAAACATGAACCGAACAAATCTAAGGTGACTTCCCTGCTTAGTTTAGTAGAAGCATATCAGTGTCAAGTGGGAATGGAAGCAAAACCAGAAATAGACATAGATCAGGCATCAACTGAATGTGCCAAAAAAAAATAGAAAGAATATAAGGAGAAGGATCAGATGAGAAGGCAAGAAATGCGGAAAAGGCATAAATATAGTTGCAAATACAAAACACTTCTGAAAAAAACTCATGTCGATCAGGATCTGATGCAGGAATGAGTAAGATGAGGTGAATTTCAACCAAAAGATGAAAGGTTATTATTAGCGGCCCAGGATAGTGGACTATATACGTGTTGGTTTACAAAGTCCATTAAACATGTGGGAGAAACAGACAAATGCAGCTTCTATAAAACAGAACTAGAAACAGTCGCACATCTTGTTGCTGGGTGTGATACACTAATGGCAGAGGGCTTGTATACCGAAAGGCATTATAATGTGACAAGACTGTTGCATTGGAGATGGTGCATGCAATACAATATAGAAATAGCTGAAAAGTATTGGAAACATGAGCCAGAAAGTATTACAGACAATGATGAAATTTATATCACATGGAATTACCTATTACCAATACTTCAAAAAATAGATGTAAGAAAAACAGATATAGTAGTTTATGAAAAGAAGACAAAGGTAGCACTGATCACTAAAATTGTTACACCCAGTGATTACACTGTCTTAGGTACAGAGAGAAACACAAAGTCATTAAATACCAAGATTTGCTGGCAGAAGTGAGAGCAATGTGGAAGGATACCCAGACAGTTCCAATAGTATTAGGAGCAATAGGTCTCAGTCTTATTTAGATATGCTACCAATACTTGTAACTCCATATTAATTTCAAAAGGAGTAAATTCTAGGCACATTGTGGGTGTTGTGAAGAGCACTTTTGTCTAGTATCAACGATTGAAACAATACTAATTTCATGAACTTTAATCATACTTTGAGTTAGGAATGGGGCCCATTCTTGTCATGGTATTAGAAGCCCAAGTGACTTGGAGAAATTAAAATAACTAAGTATAAATCCCTATGTAACTCACTAGATGGAAAATTGTCTCACAAATAGAAGCTAGGAAATTAGGGTGGGTGGCTCTACCTTCTCCACAAGACCTCTCACTATTGGTGTATTCTCAAGGTTCATTCCTCAAGAAACTCCTCTTTGACATTTATTTCATGAAGGTCAAAGTAAATGTTAAAGGTTTATGGCTGACCTAGTTTGCAGATGACTGTTAACATGGTGCCAAAATCCTCCAAGAGGATCTTTCCTAAACAAATAGCTGGTGTCTAAACTGTGGACTAAAACTAAATGCTGAGAAATGTAGTTGTATCCTTTGGCAAGTATGACTTCCCTTGCAAGTATCACATTGACAGCACACCCCTAAAAACTGATCCCATAGTTAGGGATCAGGGGGAATCTATGTCAGCAATGAACTGTACTTTGATCACCACATATCCACTACTGTAAGGAAGCCCTTCTTCAACACACAGCTTATATCTAAAGGTATGGCATCCAGGTACAGGAATGTAATCATTCTGCTGTACCTGCCTCTCATCAGGAAGGGCATTGAATATAATGACCCATTCAATATGTACCTGTCCAAACACTTGTCACAATTGAAGAGACCATAATGCTTTCTCACTAAAAGAAATCAAGGACCTGAATCATGAAAACTATGTAGACCATCTCAAAGCCTTTTCTCTCTTCTTAGTATCATACAGGCTGTTAAGAGGCAACCCATGCCTCTTGTATAGAGGTTTGACAGTCTCTATCCTGTCAGACGTATTATGCATTCACAAGTCCAATAGTAGCATGAACCCCAGCTCAAGGTGTCTCAATATCTTTTGCAACATAAATAGAACATGTTGAAGGGATAACTATGTATCAGAGGGAAGACCACTTCTATGGAACAGCCTTTCACTCCATATAAAGTGAAGCACTTCTCTTACTCCGTACAAACATAATTTGTATGAATGGATGGGAAAGCACAAATTCATTACCAGTTTAGCATGCATGTCCCTTATAGATAGGGGCAACAAGTAAATGTCTCAGGATATCCTTGTTCTTCCCAGAACATATGCAATAATATAAGGGCTTGAAATTACCATTGGAATGTAAGGTCTTAAGATCCTCATAGATCAAAAGCCTAGGAAGTATCTATGAACCTAAAAAAAACACACCTATCTTCACTTCACCAGATTACCAGTGGACATCATCCAGTCTGGGCTTGTAATACCTGTGTGTTAAAGCAATTGACTGTTGTATACATTACACATCTGACACACATGACAAACTGTTTTTAACAATACCAGGTTGCAATTATCATGAAGAGTTGCAACAGTGCGACTGCTGTACTGTTGTGGGTAGAGTGTCATTACTGTTATGTTACTGATACTGGATGCACTGCTGAGCTAGAGAAATAAGAATGGCAGACACATGAGCAGGATGGCATATGTGCGCAGGAAAAAATAGTGTTGGAAGGGCACTTGTGGTCCACTCCCAACCATAATGCTCATACCAATGTATTCCATACCTAGAAATCAATGTCTAAATGTTAGTCAAAGCAGAAACATACTGATAATTCTGCAAACAAACTTATTTGGAAGGCCAGGTTCTCAGATGCAGAAAATGAGGTGCTTATCCAGGACCTCTATCTCCATAGCCAATGTATGTTTGTCTTGGATGCTGCCAATCATTCCTAGTTTGACCATGTCTGGAAAGATCTGGCAGTGGATAGAAATGCTTTTGTTGGCCATGGCCACCCACATGCAATCGTCCAACAGAGGACCAGAAACATTATTTAAGCTGCTGAAGCTCAAGTCGATCATCTGGCATAGGATGGTAGGTTGACAGCTGGTGGGCTGTCAGTTGAGCCAAGTCTATCTGAGACAGAGAAGTTTCTAATCCCTGTTATGTTGGTCTTACAGTGCAGTACAAGGTATCAGGACAGGGCATACCTCTCAACCTCTTAGCACAAGAACTCTAGAAAGAGCCTACATTAATGGAAGAACAAAGCCCCAAAAACACTGACAGATTTTAAATATTGCTCTTACGAACTTAGAAAGTTGCTAGAATAATAGGTTTTGTGCTAGCATGCATTTTAAAAAGGATATTAAGTCTGGAACTCAGGTGTCTATCATTATTTAGTTACTTCAGTCCTCAATGATTTGCAAGAAATCCACAAATTTTATGTAGAATAGACCAAAACTATTTGGCAAAAATCTGGACTGTTGCAAGCTATGCGACAGAGGTTACTGAGCACCAAGAATATCTAAAGAGGACACCCCATGGTGCACAGTTATTTCCCTGTAGCAGCACATGTAGGTTTTCCAGATCCACTCCTTCTATGCCTAGTTGATAATGTTGCCTATCGGGTTTACATAGGAGCATTGGGAATTCCACCAAAACTCTCTGATTTCTCCAGAAATGAACAAAGTACAATAATGAAGTATATAGTAAGTAGAAACAATGACAAGATATTAAAATGAAACATACATGGTGTAGCCATATATTAGTACTACAAACTTAAATACAATCATAATCAAGGCTTCCATGGTTTGCATATAAGAGATGTCATATTTGATCAAGGTCAATCCAATCAGATTTGTTAAAATTAGCATGCAGCCAATAGAACTTTTAGATATGTAGGTAATAGGGTTGATGTTTAGCAAGGAGTTTATTGTTGGGAGAAGTAGATCCATATGGATGTAGTAGAACAGGCAGAGGTTAGATGAGAGAGAGAGAAATTAATGTGAGAAAGTTAGATGAGAATGCATTATAGAAATAATTATGGTGGGAGGTATGGTAGGGGTGGGTAAAAAAGTCTAAGCTAGATATAAGGGAGACATTTTTGAAGAGAGTAATGTAGGAAGAAAGGGGGTGTTATGAAAGCAGGGAGAAGCTTAAAGAGGTAGGAGTTTGTAGACTATAAGAAAGATACTAGGTCAGTTGGTTGTGGCATGGGAGCAAGAGCAGTTTTGGGAGTTGAAGTAGTTGTCTTTAAGTGTAAATTTGAAGGTCTTGAGGGATTTGATGGTACTAATTTTTAATGGTAGGGTATTCCATAGGGTAGAAATGGCATAGGAGAAAAGGCATTGTCCTGCTCTTTTGGTAGGTTTATGCACTTGTAGGAGTAGTTTAATAGTAGAGCGGAGATTTCTGGGTGGAGTATAGGGCTGTAAGATAGTTTTTAAGGCTGGGAAGCTGTCAGGTTTATGTATTATTTTATGGGCTAGAGAGAGTTGTGCTAAGTTTAGATATTGAGGGAATTCTAGCCAATTGCATTTTTTGAGGGCTAAACAGTGGTGGGTATAGTTTCTTATACCAGTTGCAAATTTGGCAATTTTGTGGTAACATGATTGTAGTTTGTTCTTTAAGGCTATGTGAAGATTTGTAAGAATAGGGACTCCATAATAAAGGGAGGGGAATAAAAGGGTATTGGCTAGTGTAGTTTTGGTGGAAGCATCCATACAGTGTTTATGCCAATAAAGTTTGCCAAGTTTGATGTGTGTATTCTTGATTGAGTTAAGGATGTGTTGTTTGAATGTAAGGTTTGTGTCTATACTGTGATGCCTAGGAGTTTTACATGAGTAACAATTTCAATTTGAGTTTTGTTTAGTGAATAAATCTTGAATTCAAGTGGGAGTACATTTGGAGAGAACAGCAGAAGCTTTGTTTTGTTTGGATTGAGCAGTAGTTGAGCTTTGTTTAGCCGTGTTTTGATGGAGGTAAAGGCTTTTTGTGTGATATTTAGGAGTTGGTGTGGATTGTTGGATGTAGAAATAATAGTGGAGTCATCCACATATTGGATCAATGTACTTTGGAGGGAGGCAGAGTGAAGATTGTTAATGAATATGTTGAAGAGCAGGGGTCCTAAAATGGACCCTTGAGGGACTCCAGTGCTGTTTAATTGGTATGTGGATAGGCTAGATTGTCATTTGACATATTGTTGCCTGTCAGTTAAGTAACCGAAGAACCATTTTTGAGTAGTTTGGGAGCAACCATTTTTAGAGAGTTCTTGTAGTAGTTTAGAATGGGACTCTGTGTCAAAGGCCTTTGATAAGTCTAGTAAGATTACTGATGTAAATTGTCATTGTCCAAAGCTGTGTAAACAGTGTCAGTGAATGATAGTAGTGCTGTAGTGGTGCTATGTGCAGGCCGAAAACTATGTTGTGTAGACGTTAGGAGATTATTAGCCAAGAGAAATTTCATTAGTTGTAGGTGTATACATTTTTCTAGAAGTTTAGATAGAGGAGAGAGGATATAGAAATGGGTCTATAGTTAGATAGTTCTTTGTTTCGTCCTCCTTTGTGAAATGGGGTAATAATAGATTTTTTCCAGAGTTTGGGGACGTAGGATTCATTGATGGACCTACTGATCAGAATACTGACTGGATAGGCTACTGCTTCTATGGCTAGTTTTAGGTATTCAGATGGGAGGTTGTCAGCAGAGAGGGAGCAGGATTTTAGTTTAGTAGGAAGCTTTTGTACAAGTGAGGTAGGAACAGATTGAATAGAGAAAGTTTGGTGGTGAGGTAGGAACAGATTGAAGATAGAAAGTGGTTGTTGAGGGTGTGGCTATGTAGGGTTGGTTGTAGGAGCTGGAGGAGTTAAAAATTGGGTTAATATTTCCAGAATCTGTCAGGGTTAGGTCATCATTGGTGCTGGAGCGGGTGTTAGGTGAGGAAAGGTAAATACGTTTTTGTATGGTATCTATAAAGTTACAGGTTAAACATGTCAGCTATTTGAGATAGTGTTTTATTTGGGGCTTGTCAGGGGTTTCGAGATGTCCCGGGAGAAAGGAGTGTTGATACAGATTCCAAAATTTTTTAGGTTTGTTGGTTTGACAGGTTAATTGATGTGCAAAATAATTTTTCTTATCGACTATCACTAGTTTTTTTTTTTTTTTTGCTTGTTTGCATAGTTGCTTGTATTTTAGATGGTCGAGTTCATTTTTGGTTCTTTGCCAAACTTTCCAGGCTCGGTCTCTAGTTAGTAGTAATTGTTTAGTAGCTTTTGTATGCCAAGGAGCATGATTTGTTTTAGTCCTTTTAGTTTGGAGAGAAGCTAAGCTATTGAGAGTGTCTAGGAAAGTTTTATTGAAATGGCTTATAGAGTTGTCTTGTGGTAGTGTTTTTAAGGGGGTCCAGTTTATGGCTTTTAGGATGCTATTGAAAAGCTGTTGGTTGAATTTGGTTAGGTTTCTAGAAATTTGGTAGTTGTGGTGTTTTGATGTATGGGTCGGATTTCTGTAAGTGTAGGCTAGAGAGTGGTCACTGAGGCTATTTGAAAGAGTACTGGAATTGCAATAATTAAGTGAGTTGTTAACTAGTATCCAGTCTATTATTGTGCCTGGTTCATTGTTTTTGTACATTCTTGTAGGATTGGTGATAAGTTGTGTGAAGCCATAAAGGTATATATTATCTATTGGGGGAGTGAAAATCATATTTTGCCAATTAATGTTTATATCGTCCATTATACTAGTTTCATTGGAGATATTAGTGGAGGGCCAGGAGAGATTCTTCAAGAATTGGTATATTTTGTCCTGGGGGTATATAAATTACTCCTTCACATAGTTGTTTAGAGTTGTTCACATGCTGCATATATTTGGTACTTTACCTGCTGAATTAATTGTACATTCCTGAATTCACAGGTGATTCCCTATCTGGAACCAACACTGTGGAACTGTCATGACCTGAGTTTTGAGGATCTGATGCCTCTTAGAATGATGGCAAGCATGAGCCTGCAAAACCAAAGGCTACATTGCCTGTGGTGTGCACAAGGTATGTGATCACTGTATCCCCATTACAGTCCATGGACACAGCTTCTATACCTTCAGAAAACCAGGACACACACACACACACACACACACACACACACACACACACACACATACACACACACACACACACACACACACACACACACACACACACACACACACACACACACACACACACACACACACACACACACACACACACACACACACACACACACACACACACACACACACACACACACACACACACACACACACACACACACACACACACACACACACACACACACACACACACACACACACACACACACACACGCACACATACACACACACACACACACACACACACACACACACGCACACACACACACACACACACACACACACACACACACACACACCACACAGGGAGGACAGGTTACAGGGAGCATTGTCAGTCAGGAATGTAAGATGCTCCATACCGGACATGCCTTGGATTCTGCCAGTTGCTCCACTGGCAGTGGACACACACAAAGGAATGACTAATGGTCTCAATGGAGACATGGTTACGGCCCTCTCCTTGAAGCTGGTGTGTCAGTGGTCACAACCAGCATATGCTTGTCTGAACCCAGCTGAAATGAGGTGGGCTACCAGCTACAACTCTGAGCTGAGATACCAGATAACTAGAGGATTCTGAGCTTCCCAAAAAACATAAGTTGCCTGTTTCTTTTTACTTGATTATACTATTTATTGCACTTTTTATTGTGCTCTGCTTATTTAATACTGTATTTTTATACTGTAAACTAAACTGCACTGTTTGTACTGCATGTGTCTGCCTTACTGTGCCTGTTAAATCGTATTTATTTATTGTTTTGCTGTTTTCACTGTTGCAAAGCTTTTTTTTGATAGATTCACTCTTTGCAAAGTAATTGTTTCTACTTTTCACTGTTTGCAAAGCATCTGTTCTGTTTTCCCACCAAGCAGTGTTTTAAATAACTGATTTGTTTAAAGTTTAAAACATTCTTTCATGTCTTCTTGCTGTTTTTTCTGCTGTTTAAAAAAAATTGTTTAGTGTTTCTCACCTAAATTAGTGTAGCTAGTAGCTGTGGCATAGTCCAAATACAGGTTTGCTGCATCTGGATTTGTTTGCAGTGTCTGTTGTATTCTGAGCACATTTTCCAAGCTATCGTTGATTGGAAGTGGCCCTTCTGCACCCTTGTGATTGAAGTATGCTGATTGGAACCTGTCTGGTGAAGGGTGATTGGTCTAGGGCTTGGAATCATGCCGACCAGGAAAAGAAAAGAAAGAAAATAAGTAAAAGACCTTGCAAAACTGACAAAGAAAGAGACAACAGCTGTGTATGAACAGAAAACCCTAACAAAAACATGATCCTTAGGCCAAAAAGAAGGACTAAGGAAAAAAACCTAATAGCAAGCATAACAAGTCCTACAAAACTGAGAATGAGAAAGAAAACAGCAAAGAAAGCCTGGCAAAAAGTCTGACAAAAGGAAGAAAATAAAAAAGAAACAAAACACCAAACAGTACTACAGTACGTCAAAACCTGTCAAAGAGCAAAATCTTACTAATATTCAAACACCCCAAAGAAACCAAACGGATAAAAGTAAGAAAAGAACACTAAATCAAATGTAAATAGTCCTGTAATACAGTGAAAAGAGAACACAAAAAGAAAAGACCACAAGGAGGGTAAATGCTAGGGAATAGAATAAAAGCTGCACCAAAAGCTCACACACCAAAGATTTTATTTACACAAAAAAGCAAGTGCTTTCGCAACTAACCAAGTTGCTTCATCAGACCAGCGCTTACTTTTTTGTTTAAATAAAATCTTTGGTGTGTGAGCTTTTGGTGCAGTTTTTATTTGATTTTATTTTATTTTCACTGCACCTTGCTCTGTTTCCCTGGAGCTGCTTTATCTTTTAAATGCTAGGGAAGCCTACAACAAAAGGAGTGCAGTAGATGGTGGAAATAAACTCCACAGAGCAAAACAGGAGAGATATACAACTAAAACACAAAAAGCACTGATAAAAACACCTGTGCAACACTCATCAAAAAAGGTAAATCTCCTGTTTTTCAAAAAAGAAGAAAGTCGTGAGGCAACTTACAAAGGTGCTGAAGGGCATTGGCAGGCACATGATGCACAGCAGACTGGAAAGCAGCATAAATGGAGTTGGAAGAGCCATTAAAAAGGGAATAATAAGAGTGGGCAAACCAAGAATAACAGGAAATAAACTT